>NC_056033.1:22279703-22505639 GCF_004379255.2 Salvia splendens | reverse complement strand
ATGATTGGCAGCGGATTTCCTTGATTGATAATCTGGTTTGATCCACTTCCAGAGCTTGGAAAACCTCGACCCGTTGGCTATGTAATCAGCCAAGAACCTCGGTATGGTTGAACGCCACAAGAACTTGCTCAAAGTATCTTGATAAGTTCAAACAAGTGAAAAACTCTACAAAGAGAATCAACTCACAAGACAAACTCTATTTCGTATTGATCAATGATGTCTCAAATGACATGCTTACAAGCCTATTTGTAGGCTAGAATGGACTCTTGAAAGTCTCATATCATTAGTACAACTTAAGACCTTTAGAATGACTCATAATAAGTGAAAAGTAACTCCTAAACTATTGGTGTGACTTTAGGACATAAAGCACTATTTAACTCAAAAAGTAACTTAAAAATGACTCTTCATTTTTGCTGCTCCAACTTGGACGAAAATGCATCATTTATCTTCAATTTGGGCCTCCAAAATGTGATATATATTGACTCAAAACTTCATGCATTGGGCTGCCCACTAACTTGAATAATATTCACCATTTGGCCCAATGTTGAATGGTCTTGGAATTGGGCTTTTATTTCATCAACTAAAAGCATCATGGACTCCTTTATCTTCTTAGCTCTAGCTCTTGTAATTGGTCCACTTTGAATGATTAATGGATCCATCTTCTTGTCCTTGTTGATCAGCTTGGGTGTACCTCCATCATTCCCTTCTTCTTCAAGAGGATTCGTCCTCGAATCTAATTCACCAACATAAGGAGATAAATCAGAAACATTGAAAGTAGTGCCTTACATTAAACTCACCAGGTAAGTCAAGTTTGTAAGCATTATCATTGACTTTTCCAATCACTTGGAATGGTCCATCTCCTCTTGGCTGCAACTTGGACTTTCTTTTCGAAGGAAATCTCTCCTTTCTCATATGCAACCAAACCCAATCTCCCGGCTCAAAGATGACTTGTTTCCGACCCTTGTTGGCTTGCTTTGCATATTGTTCTGTCCTCTTTTCAATGTTGAGTCTTACCCTTTCATGCAATCTTTTCACCATTTCAGCCTTAGCTTTTCCATCAAGACTTGCACGATCTTCAATAGGTATTGGAATCAAATCTAGTGGACTCAATGGATTGAAACCATACACAACTTCAAATGGGGAAAAGTTAGTAGCAGAATGGACACTTCGATTATAAGCAAACTCAGCAAAAGGTAAGCATTCCTCCCAACTTTTCAAGTTCTTTTTAACTAAAGTTCATAGTAATTGAGACAAAGTCCTATTAACTACTTCAGTTTGTCCATCAGTTTGTGGATGACAAGTAGTAGAAAACAAGAGTTTAGTTCCCAACTTATTCCACAACACTCGCCAAAAATGACTCACAAATTTAGCATCTCGATCACTCACAATTGATCTAGGAACACCATGCAAACGGACAATTTCTTTAAAGAACAAATCAGCGATATGAGATGCATCATCAGTTTTGTGACATGGAATAAAATGTGCCATTTTTGAAAACCTATCAACAACCACAAAAACTGAATCTCTACCTCTTTTTGTTCTTGGCAAACCAACAACAAAGTCCATTGAAATATCCTCCCAAGGTGCACTAGGAATTGGTAACGGTTTGTACAAACCATGTGGGTGTGATTTAGACTTGGCTTGCATGCAAGTTATGCATCTTTTACAAATTCTTTCAACATCCATACGCATTTTAGGCCAAAAGAAATGTTCAAGCAAAACATTCATTGTCTTATGGACTCCAAAATGACCCATTAAACCACCACCATGAGCTTCACGCACAAGCAATTCACGCATAGAACCTTTAGGAATGCATAATTTGTTTTCTCTAAACAAATAGCCATCATGCCTATAGAACTTGTCAAATGCAGCATGCTCACAAGCTAAATAGATAGAAGAAAAGTCCGGGTCATTATCATACATTTCCTTAATCAACTCAAAACCAAGCAACTTAGAACTCAAAGTAGTGATCAAAATGTACCTCCGAGATAATGCATCAGCCACAATATTTTCTTTTCCCTTTTTGTATTTGATTACATAGGGAAATGATTCAATGAATTCCACCCACTTAACATGTCTCTTGCTAAGCTTACCTTGACCTTTCAAGTACTTGAGAGATTCATGATCCGTGTGAATTACAAACTCTCTAGGCCACAAGTAATGCTGCCATGTTTCCAAAGCTCTAACCAAAGCATATAACTCCTTGTCATACGTTGGATAGTTCAATTGAGCTCCTTTCAACTTTTCGCTAAAGTACGCGATTGGCTTCCTATCCTGCAACAAAACATCTCCTATGCCTACCCCAGATGCATCACATTCAAGCTCAAACATGTTATCAAAGTTAGGCAAAGAAAGAATTGGTGCAGTTGTAAGTTTTTCTTTAAGGAGATTAAAAGCATGTTCTTGTTTTTCTCCCCAATAAAAACAAACATCCTTTTTCACAATTTCATTCAAAGGTGCAGCAATTGTACTAAAATCCTTGACAAACCTCCTATAAAAACTAGCAAGACCATGAAAACTTCTAACTTGTGCTACATTTTGAGGAATTGGCCATTCTAAAATAGCTTTCACCTTCTCTTTTTCCATTTCAATCCCATTAGCACTTATAACAAAACCCAGAAAAACAACTTTATCCATGCAAAAAGAACACTTTTTGAGATTTGCATACAATGATTCTTTTCGTAAGGTATCCAAAACTGCACGCACATGGTTAAGATGTTCATTCACATTTTTGCTATAGACAAGAATATCATCAAAATAAACAACCACAAATTTTCCAATGAATTTTCTCAAAACATGGTGCATCAACCTCATGAAAGTACTTGGTGCATTAGTTAAACCAAAAGGCATTACTAACCACTCATATAGACCAAATTTTGTTTTAAAGGCTGTTTTCCATTCGTCTCCTTCTCTAATTCGAATTTGATGATAACCACTTTTCAAATCGATCTTACTAAACACAACAGAACCATGCAATTCATCAAGCATATCATCTAGCCTAGGAATAGGATAGCGATACTTTACCGTGATTTTGTTGATTGCTCGGCAGTCGATGCACATCCTCCATGATCCATCTTTCTTAGAAACAACAATTACCGGAACAGCACATGGACTCATGCTCTCACGGATTTTTCCATTGTCCAACAACTCTTGCACTTGCCTTTGAATTTCCTTAGTCTCTTCGGGATTGGCTCTATAGGCTAGTCGATTTGGTAGAACTGCCCCGGGAATAAGGTCAATTTGGTGTTCAATACCTCTTAATGGCGGTAATCCACTTGATTCTTCCACGGGAAAAACATCTTCGAATTCCTGTAAAAGAGACACAAAAGCACTTGGCAAAGAAGTGGTTAATTCGTTAGTGGTAAACAAAGACTGTTTGTACACTAAGATGAAAACACTCTTTTTTTTTTTTTTTTTTTTTTTTTTTTTTTTTTTTAGCCTTGAATAGAGAGACGCTCTCCCTTCTCTCAAAAATAACTCCCTATTGCATCGCCGGAAAACACCCACCCATCCCTCACGTCGCCACCCGCCCCTCCACCCTCACCACCCTGTCGGCCACCTCCCAATCCCACTCCGCCTGTCACCCCCGGCCCATCCCCGACGAAAGCCACTTCAACGTCGGACTTGGCAAGCGGCTCCCGTCAACCTCTACTCCACGTCTTGGCTATACCTTGCCGAAGCCCGCCCGGCTGGCCGAAACAATGGGGCAACCGCCGGACCCCGACGAAAAGAGAGACACTCCGGCCCTAAATCCGGATCATCTGCCTGACATTGTTCCCGGGGATGAGGAAGCTCGGGTCCTCTCCGATCAGCAAATGGTCTTCCGAGCTGGTGAGGCCGCTTCCCTTCAACGTCCGACCAAATCCATGGAACTAAAAATGGCTAAAGCAAAGCTCAAAGCCCGGAAAAGTACGCCGGCGCCTCCTACCAAAGGCAATGGTCGTAAGAGATTTGTCCCGTCTCCGATGCCCGAGGACAAGCAACTAAGGAAGAAGATAGACTTCGGTGAGGAGGAAGGACATTCGGCCGGTAGTTCCAAATGCAAAGGATCCCTGTTCCCGGCGACTCCGTCCCTCGACTTGGGGGTCTCTTTCAGGTTGGAGGACCCCGACTTGCCTCATAAGAAGGAAGAGGAAGTGGAGCATTGGAATGAATGTGAAGAAGATTTCGATGCCCCCAACGGTAGAACCGTGCCGGAAGGAGGCGGCTCGCCGGAAACTGCTGCTCCCGCCGTCGAGCTTATGACCGTTTCCGGTGAAGTCCCCTCCCTCCACAATCCCCAGCCAAGACTTGCTAGGTCACGTGAAGCACAAGCTGCCCCATGTGCTGTCCTTGCCCCATTGGAAAGTGGAAAAGCAAACCTACCTAATCTGGAGGCTGGGACAAAAGTTGACTTTGAAAGCACTAATCCACCTTTCCTACCTAAGCCATCAGGTACAAAAGCAAACTTGCCTAAAATGATAGCAAGTACAAAAGCCCCCCTTGAAAGTGCCCCCCCCCCCCTTTCCCCTCTAACATGGCACGAGTTGCATCGTTTGGATCCCCACCAAGGAACCCAAAACTAGATGAGATCCTTCATCTTGCAGCGTTGGACTCGGTGGAAACGCTCGATGCAGCGGCGGCGCAGCCTCTCCGTGCCGGAAACCTACCGACGGCCAGTCACAAACCACCGGAGTTCCCCCAAAACTCTTCGGGATGCATGCAAAGTGTCACACACACACCTTGGAATGGGAGTGGGGCATCTCTTGAGGACTTCCCCCCTCTCGAACGAGGACGAACTAGCAAGATCCGAGCTACGTTTGAGGCCAGCCCGGAACATTATTGTGTGGAGCTCGGCCAGCCGCGACCTAAGGCGAACCCTAACGCCAACCGAGAAAAGCTTATTATCGAGACAACGAACAAGGCCACGCCTAGTGCCGAGATGGGCGTATTGACAAGAGAAACACCAACACCCAACGACACGCCAATGGATGATGCCGAGAAGATCCACACCGAGAATGAAGAGGCCGAGAAGGTCCACACCGAGAAAGGAAAAGCCGAACTGCCGAGAATGGAAAAGCCGAGAAGGGTACACAACGACAACGATGGTGCCGAGAAGATCCACACCGAGAATGGAAAAGCCGAACACAACAACCCGAAGAGAAAAGGAAATACACCTAAGCCCTCGGCGAATGCCGCAACACAAGGGCCAAATGAAGTTACTCAACATGGGGGGGTAGAAGCTACCCCGGGGACCTCGGCGTGGCCGAAATCGATGGCGGACTTGCTTAAGGGTACTCCGTCGGGCTCGGCGAGTAACACGCTACATGGCGGGGGTGATGGCACCTCAAGCCACCCCGGCCGGCCGAAAACGATGGCGGACATGCTTAAAGGCTCGACTGACCCTAACGGCCCTCAAGCCTTTGAGCCGGATAAGCTTCAGAACATTGGGTTCGCTTCAGTGTCCGACGGCATCCCGGCCATCTACTTCTCCGGAGCGGAAACTCAAAAGCTTGCTGAGAGCATGGGACACGCCATTATGGGTAAGTTCTCTCACTCTATCCCTACCGGACTGCAAATCCAAAAGACTCTCGATAATATTAAACTCCGGTGTGGATTCAGTTGGAAGTACATTAATGCTAAACATATTCTCATTCAATGCGAGGACTTGGCGGACTATGCCCGAATCCTTGGAGGCCCAAGGGGTACGCCCGTATGGCTCATTGACCGTCACCCGATGAGGGTCTTCAAATGGTCCCCGGACTTTGATGCATACTGCGAGTCCCCCATTGCGGCAATTTGGTGCAACCTAATTGGCCTCCCCATTCATCTTTTCGACCAATCCGCCTTATTCGCCATCGGCAAGCTTCTCGGCACTCCAATACAGATTGATCGAGCCACGGCAAACAAGACTCGGCTTTCATTTGCCCGAATTTGCGTCGAGATAGACATCACAAAACCGCCTACCGAAGAGATAATCCTTGACCTTGGTGGGCGAGAAACAGTGCAGCGGGTCCGATGGGACAAGATACCATCATATTGTCAAGAATGTAAACACGTCGGCCATGCAAGTGAGGTGTGCTATGCGACGGGCAAGAAGGAACGGCCGCCAAAGAGAAACTACCATAACGGCCCGCCTAAACAGTCACAACCCGAGAGACAAACCGAGAAGGGGAAGCAAGATACGGGGAAGAATGCCCCCAGCTCCAATGAATGGAAACGTTATGGGAAGAAGCAAGGCAAGGCCGGTGATCGACCAAACAATAACAAAACAAATGGGGAGGATATCGGTGGTACTTCCTGGGAGGGACCGAACTCGAAAATGCCGGGCTCAAGACCGGACTCTAGAATGCCGGACTCTGCTTTGGGGAGCGGACCGAGCTCCGGAACTCAAAATGCCGGGCTCAAGGCCGGGACCGAGGTTGGGAAGTCCCCACCGAACCGGGGGAACCCATTGCATCCCACCTCCGAACCACCATCACCACGTGGGAACATGGACGTGGAGTGGGGCTCCCCTAATGCGAGGCGCTCGGTCTCACCAGCTCGGCGAGGGAATCCGAGAGGAGGCGCGCGCCATGCCATGACAAGGGGGCGTGGGTTCTTCTCGGCAAAGAACCACATGAGTACTAACCGATATTACTCTCTCATGGCGAACGGAGAATTTGATGTTGAGAATTGTGGGGATGCGGACGAAGACCCCATGGAGTTGCACATGGGGGTCGAGAGGTTAGGAGGCAACAGTTCGGCCGACGATGCCGAGGAGGTCGCCCCGAACAAAGAGCAACACCGCACTGACTACCAAGGAGGGCCTTCAGCCTCTTTGGGTACGCACCCTTCCTGTTAATGATGTCGTACAATTTCATGTTTTGGAACGTGAGGGGGATTGCGAATGCGCCCACTCAAAACGTTCTAAAAAGACTTATTGATTGTCATAATGTTTTATTTCTTGCAATAATGGAACCGCTCACACACCCGGACCCGGACCGATTCTCTAAGGCCTTGGGGCTGCCCTTCATTGGTTCGAACACGAACGGGAAGATTTGGATGTTCGCGGAAGAGGGGTCCACTTTTGATATTGAGAATGACTCGGAACAAATCCTTCACGGTTACCTCAAGTCCCACCGCCTTGCTAGGCCGGTGGCCATTTCAGCCGTGTACGCCAAATGTACAAGGGCTGAACGACATCAATTATGGGACAAGATGAGAGAGATTGCCGGGCCTCTCGAGGGAACACCTTGGATCATCGGTGGCGATTTCAACACCATTCTATCACACCAAGACAGAATCGGAAGTGATACTAACCGGCAAGCCGAGATGGTTGATTTTGCGGAGGCAACGGAAGACTGTAGGCTGCTTGATCCTGGTTTCGATGGAGCGGCATTCACTTGGGCCAAGAATGGCCTCTTTGAAAGGTTGGATAGAGTGCTTGTCAGTGAGGATTGGACTAAGACCTTCGAGGCTACTCGGGTTACGAATCTCCCCCGGGTTGCCTCGGACCATGGACCAATTCTTGTCAGGTGCACGAAGATGAACACATCCGCTGGAGCCAAGGCATTCAGGTTCCAGAACATGTGGATCCGACATGAAGGATTCATGGCCGTAGTGCAAAAAGCATGGGAGGAGCCCACGGGGGCGGGTGGAATCCTAAACATTCAAATCAAGCAGGCCAGAGTTAAAAAGGCCCTTAAGGAGTGGAACAAAGAGGTCTTTGGGAACATCCATGCTAATCTAAAGGAAAAGGAGGAAGAAATTGCTCTGGCTCAAACTAGTTTCGAGGCAAGGCCGACTCCGGAGCACAGGACAGCGATCAACAAACACATTGCCGAGTACATCCTTTTGCTGAGAATGGAAGAAGATTTTTGGCGACAGAAGGCAGCTTTGAGGTGGCTTGCCGAGGGAGACAAAAATACCCGGTTCTATCAAAGCTGGGTGAAACAAAAGAGGGTCCGTCTCCGCATCCATTCAATTCGTGTCAATGGGCAGGAGCTCACCGAGGAAGCCGAGATTAAAAAGTCCGCAGTGGAGTTCTTCCAACAACTCCTTGCCCCCAACAATCCGACACTTGAAGACCCAGACCTCGACCTAATCCAGCAGGTCCACTCAGCCGAGCAGTTCGTTGACATCGCAGATGCTCCAAGTGCGGACGAGGTCAGGAGTGCCACCTTTTGCATTTCCGGAGATAGTGCACCCGGACCTGATGGCTTCTCGGCCACCTTCTATCAAGCCTGCTGGTCCATTGTGGGGCCGGAGGTAGTGGAAGCAATCAGACAGTTCTTCAGAGGGGCCTTCCTGCCAAGGAGCATCACGGCCACAAGCATTGTCCTTATCCCAAAGAAGGCATCGCCGGAGTCATGGACCGACTACCGACCCATCAGTCTCTGCAATGTTTTAAACAAGATCATTACCAAGGTACTCACCTCTCGACTCTCTCCTTTCCTCCCACAGGTCATCTCCCCAAACCAAAGTGGTTTTGTCAAAGGTCGGCTCCTTAACGACAACGCACTTCTGGCTCAAGAAATGTTCCATGAGCTTGCTAGATGCTCCCCAGCGCCTAATGTGGCAGTAAAGATTGACATGGCTAAAGCCTATGATAGGGTCCAATGGCCCTTCCTCTTCAAAGTTTTACGCCGTATGGGATTCCCGGATTCATGGATTTCACTTATGGAGAGGTGTATTGGGTATTGCTGGTTCTCGGTCCTTGTTAACGGGGCACCCGCGGGCTTCTTTAGATCAACTCGTGGACTTCGGCAAGGAGATCCGATCTCCCCCGCTCTGTTCGTGATCGCTGCGGAATACCTGTCCCGAGCATTAGATAAGCTCATCCTCGGCCAAAAGGACATGACGTACAAAGCCTCCCGGAGATGCATGGAGATCAGCCATCTAGCCTATGCGGACGACATTATCATCTTCACCCAAGCGGCGGCAAATCCTATGCGCCGGCTAAGAGCTTGTCTTGAAAAGTATGAAAGAGTCTCCGGCCAACAAGTCAGCCTTGCTAAGAGTAATTTCTATATTGCCGAGGCCCATGAGCATTGGGCAAACTCGATCCAGGCGGAAGGGGGCTTCACTAGAGGGGTTTTCCCTTTCCTCTACCTCGGAGTACCTATCTATCGTGGTGTCAAACGCACGGACATGTTCCTCTTTCTACGAGAAAAGATTGCAAGAAGGATCTCAGGATGGGCACACCGTCACCTATCCTTTGGAGGAAGGCTTACGTTGATTAAGAGCACCCTTGAAGCGATCCCCTTACACATCTTCCAAGCCGTCGAGCCCACGGCCGGTACCCTTAAGCAACTTGATCAACAAAGCGGACCCATTGGATTGGTTGGGAACAAATGTGTCGGCCCACTGATGAAGGAGGCCTTGGGATCCGGAAAACTATGGAGGTCCTCCGCGCCTTCAATATCAAACTTTGGTGGCGCTTTCGGGAGCAAAACTCCCTTTGGGCAAGATACATGATGGCAAAATATTGCACCAACTCCACACCGCTCACCTTGAGACTGCCGAGCAGGAGTAGCCCTACGTGGAGAAGGCTCTCAAGAGCATGGCCCCTCGCACAACCGCACATGAGATGGCTAGTGGGACAAGGGGACATCTACTTCTGGGATGACATTTGGCTTGGCAATAGCCCTCTGAGGGAATTTAGTCTTGATGATAGGGGAAGACCAACCACCCGGGTTTCGGAGTTCATTACTAATGGGGGTTGGGATGTGCCCAAGCTTCAGCTTCTTCACAATCAGGCCGGCCTCCCTCAGCATGTTATCGATGGCATCATTAATACACCGATCCTCCATGATGAACAGGATATCCTGAGGTGGAACCTCTCTAAACATGGGGAATTCACGGTGGCTTCGACATGGGACACACTTCGAGGGCGAAACCCGATCATCCAAGGTTTGGGGGACGTTTGGAAGGCAGGCCTCACCAACTCAATAGCCATCTTTATCTGGAGGCTTCTCTCCAATCGGGTGCCGGTTGACACGAAGCTTCAGTGGCGGGAGATTGAGCTAGCCTCTAAGTGCCAATGCTGCCCCCACCGACCGAATACCGAGTCCCTCCAACACCTCTTCATCCAGGGACATGGAGCTCGCAGAGTATGGAGTGAGTTTGACGGTTGGTTCACAGGCCCGTTCCCCCGCATCCATATCAATGATACAATCCCTACGAGAATCGAAGTGTGGGCGCGAAGGTACCAACAGCCGAACAAGAAACATCTTAGCCGAGCCACTCCATACCTCATTCTGTGGTTTATCTGGTCGGAGAGAAACAGGAGTCGCCACCAAGGCACACAGTTTAAACCACAAAACGTGGTATGGCAGGTCCACATGTTCATTCGGAATGCTATGTCCAATGGAAGCTTGAAGCCGAAACATTGGAAGGGAGTTAAACTTGGAATCAACATTCCTCAAGCGGCGGCAATCAGGGCGCTACCCCTAGCCATGGCAATCAAATGGAACCCCCCGGACCAGCCGTGGATAAAGCTCAACACCGATGGCTCCTACAATGAAGCGAACGGTAGAACAGGGGCTGGAGGGATTATTCGAGACCACTTGGGTAAGATGCTCGTCGCCTTCAGCACACCCCTAGAAGCACACTCGGCGTTAGAGGCGGAGCTGTTGGCCATGCTCCACGGGCTAAATATAGCCAAAGAACTCGCCCTACCAATCTGGATTGAGTCCGATGCAGAGCAAGCAATCAAATTGGTCAATGGGACAGGATGGGGCCCGGCACTCGCCCGGCAAGCGGTGGCGCAACTAACCCTTCATAAACGCCAACTCAAATTCCGAGCCACCTTCATACACAGGGAGGGGAACAAAGCGGCGGATTTCCTTGCGAAAATGGGGCTAGTCCAAGACAGTGGTCTACGAATGTACTACAACTCAGCACCGAGAGAACTGTTGGACTTGGTTAGATTGGACGAGATGGGAGTGTCGCACATCCGATACCTTGACGGGAACGGGCATTAAAGTTGATAATGAGACGATGGGAGACAATAGTGACTAGCTTTTTGGTTAATTGTATTTTGGAAAAGAGTATGATGAGGTCCGAACCTTGTGGGATTGGACCGCATACTACTCTTGATTTGTTACGGCACACCACTTTTGGGTGTGGCCACGCCTTGTAATTACCGCCTTTGGAATGATAGGGATGAGGGACCCACGAACCCTCCACCGTAGAGGTGTTTGATAAAAAAAAAAAAAAAAAAAAAAAAAAAAAAAAAAATGAAAACACTCTTTTTTTCAACTATTGCACTCTTTATTTCTCTTGCTCCCACATAAAAGTTCTTTTTTTCATTCGGACTCTTTTCACTTGACTCTTTTTCAATGCCCTCACCTTTTTTCCTCTCATTCTTACTTTTCTCTCGACTCTTTTTTTCACCCGACTCTTTTTCAATGCTCTCACTTCTTTTCCTCTCAACCTCACGAGCTCTCCTTGCTTGTGACAATTTCTGTTGGTCCTCTTGAACTTGTTGAGGTGTTAAAGACACAAGCATAATTGACTTGTTGTTGTGCTTGAAGGTGTAGTGGTTGTGAAATCCATCATAAGTCACTCTACGATCAAACTGCCATGGCCTCCCCAAAAGAATGTGACTAGCATGCATTGGCACAACATCGCAAAGAACATCATCTTTATAATTGCCAATTGAAAACGAAATTAGAACTCGCTTAGTCACTCGAATTTCTCCACATTCATTAAGCCATTGTAGCTTGTACGGATTAGGATGTTTTTCCGTTGTTAAGCTCAACTTTTCCACCATTTCAGAACTTGCAACGTTTGCACAACTACCACCATCAATAATCATTATGCAAAGTTTACCTTGGATCAAACACCTTGTGTGGAAGATGTTCTCCCTTTGCTGATCATCGTTTCTGTTTTGCATGTTTAGAGCCCTTCGAACCACCAAAAGTTCTCCATGTTCTGGTTCAATCTCCTCCAATTGTTTATCCTCCTCCTCCTCATCATCATCTTCACGTTCACTTTCAGATTCTATCTCTCCATTTGGCTTCAAAATCATCACCCTTGGACCAAACACCTTGTGTGGAAGATGTCCAACACCTTGACAACGAAAACATTTGATATCTCTATTTCGAGTAGAAGTAGAAGTAGAAATACCTTTACCCTTCTCAAATTCTTTGGACTTGGATGTCGACGCCTCATTTTGGGGTTTAGAACCTGCCCCAAAATTGGGTTTGGTTGAAGTCCACTCTTTTGTCCTTGAAGAATGAGAACTTGTTGAAAAATTCTTTTGGATTGTTCCCTTCTTCTTCAATTGTCCCTCCACCTTCATGGCCATATGAACCATGTCCTCCAACTCCACATAGTGTTGAAGCTCCACAATGTTTGCAATCTCCCTATTCAGCCCACATAAGAATCGAGCCATAGTTGCTTCTCTATCTTCTTCAACATTTGCCCTAATCATGGCAATCTCCATGTCTTTGTAGTACTCATCAACAGATTTAGTACCTTGTTTCATAGATTGTAATTTTTGATACAATTCACGAAAATAATGAGAAGGTACAAATCTCTTACGCATTATGCTTTTCATTTCTTCCCAAGTCGAAACTGGTCTTCCTCCGTATCGCCTTGTACTGGTTGTCAATTGATCCCACCAAACTATAGCATAGTCAGTGAATTCAATAGCAGCAAGTCTAACCTTTTTCTCCTCGGAATAGTTGTGACATTCAAAGATGAGATCCACCTTTCTCTCCCACTCCAAATAAGCTTCGGAGTCACTCCTTCCTTGGAATGTTGGGATCTTCAGTTTGATGCTTCTCAAATCACCATCCACTTCATTTGTACGCCCTCTTCTACCGTTTCCACGTCTCTCATTTCGATGCCTATATGAAGCATCATATTCTCCTCCACTCTCTTCCTCCTCGTTATTATTTTCATTTGTTGCCTGAACTTCTAGCCTCTCCAACCGCCCTGAAACACTTTCCAGAATCCGTGCAAACCTTGCAAATTGTTGTTGCATGGCTTTCAACGTAGGATCAACTGGAATATGATCGTCAGTAGAATCCATCCTCACAGTTCACTCGTGTATCACACAAAATTAAACCTCACAAAACACTCGTGTATATCACTCGTTGGCTTTTACCTCCCCTCAAATAACCTCACCACTCAAGCCTTTTACCACTCTTTCTCTTTTGCAAAGATAACACAAGTAAAAAAACAAATCAAAAACAAAACAGGAACTAATAACGACCAACCAAACTTCAGCCCTTGAATGAAGGATGAAAGGAAATGGTCAAGAAAATATGAGGTGAAATACGTATTGGGGTTTTTTTTTTCGGATTTTTTTTTTTTGGATTTTTTTTTTTCGAATTTTTTTTCTGATTTTTTTTCGGATTTTTTTTTGGATTTTTTTTTTTTGGATTTTTTTTTCAAGGATATGAAAGATAAACAATGTAAGATAAAGCTATGGATAGATCAATACCAGTTGGCTCTGATACCAAATGATATGGATTGGGATACGACGAAGGACCCGTTGGATATATTGATCCAAGAACCCCACGTATAATGATTGGCAGCGGATTTCCTTGATTGATAATCTGGTTTGATCCACTTCCAGAGCTTGGAAAACCTCGACCCGTTGGCTATGTAATCAGCCAAGAACCTCGGTATGGTTGAACGCCACAAGAACTTGCTCAAAGTATCTTGATAAGTTCCAAACAAGTGAAAAACTCTACAAAGAGAATTCAACTCACAAGACAAACTCTATTTTCGTATTTGATCAATGATGTCCTCAAATGACATGCTTACAAGCCTATTTATAGGCTAGAATGGACTCTTGAAAGTCTCATATCATTAGTACAACTTAAGACCTTTTGAATGACTCATAATAAGTGAAAAGTAACTCCTAACTATTGGTGTGACTTTAGGACATCTAAAGTCACTTATTTAACTCAAAAAGTAACTTAAAAATGACTCTTCATTTTTGCTGCTCCAACTTGGACGAAAATGCATCATTTATCTTCAATTTGGGCCTCCAAAATGTGATATATATTGACTCAAAACTTCATGCATTGGGCTGCCCACTAACTTGAATAATATTCACCATTTGGCCCAATGTTGAATGGTCTTGGAATTGGGCTTTTATTTCATCAACTAAAAGCATCATGGACTCCTTTATCTTCTTAGCTCTAGCTCTTGTAATTGGTCCACTTTGAATGATTAATGGATCCATCTTCTTGTCCTTGTTGATCAGCTTGGGTGTACCTCCATCATTTGGGGAGGGTTCTAAACCCCAAAATGAGGCGTCGACATCCAAGTCCAAAGAATTTGAGAAGGGTACAAGGTAAACTTTGCATAATGATTATTGATGGTGGTAGTTGTGCAAATGTTGCAAGTTCTGAAATGGTGGAAAAGTTGAGCTTAACAACGGAAAAACATCCTAATCCGTACAAGCTACAATGGCTTAATGAATGTGGAGAAATTCGAGTGACTAAGCGAGTTCTAATTTCGTTTTCAATTGGCAATTATAAAGATGATGTTCTTTGTGATGTTGTGCCAATGCATGCTAGTCACATTCTTTTGGGGAGGCCATGGCAGTTTGATCGTAGAGTGACTTATGATGGATTTCACAACCACTACACCTTCAAGCACAACAACAAGTCTATCATGCTTGTCTCTTTGACACCTCAGCAAGTTCAAGAAGATCAACAGAAATTATCTCAAGCAAGGAGAGATCGTGAGGTTGAGAGAAAAAAAAGCGAGGGCATTGAAAAAGAGTCGAGTGAAAAGAGTCGAGAGAAAAGTAAGAATGAGGGAAAAGAAAAAAAGAATTTCTATGTGAGAGCAAAAGAAATAAAGAGTGCAATAGTTAAAGAAAAGAGTGTTTTCATCTCAGTGTACAAAGAGTCTTTGTTTACCACTAACGAATTAACCACTTCTTTGTCAAGTACTTTTGTGTCTCTTTTACAAGAATTCGAGGATGTCTTTCCCGAGGATGAACCAAGTGGATTACCTCCATTAAGAGGTATTGAACATCAAATTGACTTTGTTCCCGGTGCAGTTCTACCAAACCGACCAGCCTATAGGGCCAATCCCGAAGAGACTAAGGAAATTCAAAGGCAAGTGCAAGAGTTGTTGGAGAAAGGAAAAATCCGTGAAAGCATGAGTCCATGTGCTGTGCCGGTAATTGTTGTTTCTAAGAAAGATGGATCATGGAGGATGTGCACCGACTGTCGAGCAATCAACAAAATCACTGTAAAGTATCGCTATCCTATTCCTAGGCTAGATGATATGCTTGATGAATTGCATGGATCTGTTGTGTTTAGTAAGATCGATTTGAAAAGTGGTTATCATCAAATTCGCATTAGAGAAGGAGATGAATGGAAAACAGCCTTTATCCAAGCCCCTTGGCCTAGCGGTAAAGGGTGCTGGATACCGCGTCCATCCTGGAACTCTCGAGTTCGAACCCTGGGTGGCGTAATTTGTCTTTCCTCCTTGTTATAGGAGTTGATTTGTAATTTCCTCCTTCATATATTTGATATAAATATATGAAGTTAATTTTTTTTAAAAAAAAAAAAAAAAAGAATGGAAAACAGCCTTTAAAACATAATTTGGTCTATATGAGTGGTTAGTCATGCCTTTTGGTTTAACTAATCACCAAGCACTTTCATGAGATTGACGCACCATGTTTTGAGAAAATTCATTGGAAAATTTGTGGTTGTTTATTTTGATGATATTCTTGTCTATAGCAAAAATGTGGATGAACATCTTAACCATGTGCATGCTATTTTGGACACCTTAAGAAAAGAATCATTGTATGCTAATCTCAAGAAGTGTTCATTTTGCATGGATAAAGTTGTTTTTCTTGGTTTTGTTATAAGTGCTAATGGGATTGAAATGGAAAAGGAGAAGGTGAAAGCTATTTTAGAATGGCCAATTCCTCAAAATGTAGCACAAGTTAGAAGTTTTCATGGTCTTGCAAGTTTTTATAGGAGGTTTGTCAAGGATTTTAGTACAATTGCTGCACCTTTGAATGAGATTGTGAAAAAGGATGTTTGTTTTTATTGGGGAGAAAAACAAGAGCATGCTTTTAATCTCCTTAAAGAAAAACTTACAACTGCACCAATTCTTTCTTTGCCTAACTTTGATAACATGTTCGAGCTTGAATGTGATGCATCTGGAGTAGGCATACGAGCTGTTTTGTTGCGGGATGGAAAGCCAATCGCTTACTTTAGTGAAAAGTTGAAAGGAGCTCAATTGAACTATCCAACGTGACGAGGGCCGGACCGCTTTGCTCACCACTTTTGGAGTGAGAAGCTCCTCCTTCTCTCTAAACACAACTCCCTATTGTCCCGCCTTGTAACACCGTTGCCACCCACCGCCGCCCTCTTCAACTCAAGGTCTTCACCCTCGCTTCCCTCCCCTCCACTCCGACCTCAACCCGGCCTTCTTTCAACCCTCACGACCCTAAACGCTGCCGGCCTCCGCCTTTGTGTCGGATCTTACACCGTCACCTCCGCTTCCCCCCGACCACGCTGGTGACTTGGCACACGCTCGGCCATGCCGGACCATCAGCCGGACACGTCGCCGGGGCTCGAGGAACCTCGCACCATCTCGGACCAGCGCATGGTCTTTCGGTCGGCCGAGAACCCCATCCCTAATCCTCCGAGCAAGAAGATGAAGCAAAAAGCCACAAAACTCGAAATGAGGAAAAGTACGCCGGCTCCTCCAACTAAAGGAAATGGTCGGAAAAGGTTTGTTCTTTCACCCCTTCCGGAGGACAAACAACCTTGGAAGAGGCTAGAGTTCGGGTCGGAATACTCGTCCCCACCCGGGAGCCCTAAGTGCAAAGGGACCACCTTTCCGGCGAGCCCGCCGAGTGATCAAGGTGACAACGGCCGGCGGGATGAGTAGAAAGTGCTTCGGGCACCAAGGAATGCCAATTGGCCATTGCCAATGCGGTCCTATCGACCATGGCCACCAAAAATCAAAATTCCGACCAGGTTGCCGGTGCAGCCGCCGGCGACGACCATGCTGTCGAAGAGGAGGATGTGACCCCTCCGGATCATGACCTAAAGTACATGCGGCAGCAAAAGCAAAAGACTCATTGGAAGTAGTGGAAGTCAACTTACCCGAATTGGAAGTGGGAACAAAAACTCTTTTCGAAAGTGGCTTGGCGCGTTGCTCACTTGGAATGTCACGTGATGTCCTAGCCGTTGGAGGGCTAATGCAGCCAAAAACTACCCATCTCCTACACCTCCCAGCCTTGGATTTGGCGGACAAGCTAGACACCATGTCCGCCCAACCACTTCTCGACGCCGGCCAGCCGGAGGATGCGCACATGGCCGATGGGTCTCACTACTCTTCCCTTCCGGAGTCCGACCAAGCCTTGCTTGCACCTACGGGGCCTTTCATCCCCTCCTTTGAGGAGTTTCCCCCTCTAGCGAGAGGACGGACCTTAAAACTTCGAGACACGTTCGAGGCTGGCGCGGCAAAGTCGACGGCTTTTGTGGCTTGGTCGAGGCCGGAGCCACCTGGCCGGAAGGGAAGCTCATAGGGGTGCGGCCACCAAGGTTGGGGCCGAGGGTCATACGGCCACCCCGACACCACCTACCAACCCTATGGTGGGCGAAGCTCCGACTAGTTCCGTCACGGCTATCCAGGACCAGCCGATGGCCATGAGTGACCTTTCCCACGAGACCGCAACACGAGGGCAGATGGTCGCTAGTCGAGAAGGGGGGGGCGAAGTTCCCTCGGGTACCTCTAGTAGGCTGAAATCGATGGCGGAGTTACTTAAGGGTTCTCCCGAACCCAATGGTCCTCAAGTCTTCGTGCCGGAACAGATCCAAAACATTGGTTTTGCCTCCATGTCCAATGGAGTTCCGGCCATCTACTTCTCCGCGGCTGAAACACAAAAGCTTGCTGATAGCATGGGGCACGCCATCGTGGGTAAGTTTTCACATTCTATTCCTACGGGCCATCAAATTCAAAAAACCGTAGATAACATTAAATTCAGATGTGGCTTCAATTGGAAATACATTAATGCTAAACATATCCTTATCCAATGCGAGGATTTGGCGGATTATGCCCGGCTTCTCGGAGGCCCAAAGGGAACACCCGTTTGGCTCATTGATCGCCACCCAATGAGGGTCTTCAAATGGTCCCCGGATTTCGATGCATATTGTGAGTCCCCGATAGCAGCAATTTGGTGTAATTTAATCGGGCTCCCAATTCACTTGTTTGATCAATCCGCTCTTTTCGCCATCGGCAAGCTCCTCGGCAACCCAATCCAAGTTGATCGGGCCACGGCTACCAAGACGAGACTCTCCTTTGCCCGCATTTGTATTGAGATTGACATCACCAAACCGCCCCTTGAAGAGATAATCCTTGACTTGTGCGGCCGCGAGTTGGTGCAACAAGTCCGGTGGGATAAGATCCCATCCTATTTGCCAAGAGTGTAAACATGTTGGCCATGCAAGTGATGTGTGCTATGCGATGGGCAAGAAGGAAAGGCCGCCGAAACGAAACTACAATATCAACCCGCCAAAGAAGGCAAACCCCGAAGGACACGGTATGAAGGGCATGCAAGATGCGGTGAGGCACAATCCTAACTCCAATGAAGGGAACCGCCAAGGGAAGAATAAGAGCAATGCCGGGAATCGTCCTAACAACAATTCAAATGGAGAGGAGGAAAGGGATACAACTTGGGATGGTCCGGACATTATGGGTGGAACCCAAGGAGGGAATGCTTCGCGCCCCGGAACATTCAAAGTGGGCCTCAAGCGCTGGGGAGGGGAAAAAGGGAACCCAACACCCCCGACCACCGAGCCACCTTCACCAATTCATGGAGATATGGATGCGGAATGGGAGTACACCAAGGCGAGCCGATCGGTGTCCCCGCCTACACGAGGGAGTGCGAGAGGGGGCGCACGCCATGCAATGACTAGGGGGCGTGGTTTCTTCTCAAGTAAGAATCACATGAGCACTAACCAATACTACTCCCTCATGGCGAATGGAGAATTTGATGTCGACAATTGTGGGGAAGCGGACGACTCGGCCATGGACATGCAAGTGGGGACCGAGAGGATTGGAGACGGCTCTCCACTTGACGATGCCGAGGAGCACGCTACGAACAAAGAGCAACATCTCATTGAATATCAAGGAGGGACTTCGTCTCCTTCGGGTACGCATCCTACTTAATGATGTCTTACAATATCATGTTTTGGAACGCGAGGGGAATCGCAAATGCGTCAACCGAAAACGTTTTTATAAGGCTAATTAAATCTCATAATGTTTTATTCCTTGCAATAATGGAACCACTCACAACACCGGATCCGGACCGGTTCTCCAAGGCCCTGGGGCTGTCCTACATTGGATCGAACATGACCGGAAAAATCTGGTTGTTTGCGGAAGAGGGATCCACTTTTGATATTGATTGTGATTCAGAACAAATCCTACATGGGCGTCTCAAGTCCCACCGCATTGCTAGGCCGCTGGCCATTTCAGCCGTGTATGCCAAATGCACAAGATCCGAAAGACACCTCCTGTGGGATAAGATGAGAGAGATTGCTGGGCCCCTCGAAGGATCACCATGGATTATCGGTGGCGACTTCAACACCATCCTATCACACCGAGATAGGGTTGGGAGCGACACCAACCGGCAAGCCGAGATGGTCGACTTCGCGGAGGCAATTGAAGACTGTAGGCTCCTTGATCCGGGGTTCGATGGGGCGGAATTCACATGGGCCAAAAACGGCCTCTTTGAAAGATTGGATAGAGTGCTTGTTAGTGAGGGTTGGGCTAGGGCCTTCGAAGCTACTCGGGTTACGAACATCCCTCGGGTTGCTTCGGACCACGGGCCGGTCCTTGTAAGATGTAAGACGCTGAACACTACCATCGGGGAGGCAAGGCATTCCGATTCCAGAACATGTGGATCCGACATGGGGGGTTCATTGTTGTAGTGCAAAATGCATGGGAGGAGAGTACGGGGGCGAGTGGACTCCTAAATATTCAAATCAAACATGCTAGAGTGAAAAGAGCCCTAAAGGCGTGGAACAAAGAAGTTTTTGGGAACATCCATGCCAACCTCAAGGAAAAGGAGGAAGGAATTGCCGTGGCCCAATCCATCTTCGAGGCAAGGCCAACACCGGAAAATAGGACAATGATCAATAAATACATTGCCGAGTACATCATGTTGCTGAAAATGGAAGAGGATTTTTGGCGGCAAAAGGCAGCCCTGAGATGGCTTGCGGAGGGCGACAAAAATACCCGGTTCTATCAAAGCTGGGTGAAACCAAAAAGAGTTCGCCTACGCATCCACTCGATTCGTGTCAACGGCCAGGAGCTTACTGAGGAGGCCGAAATAAAAAAGTCAGCGGTAGATTTCTACCAACAACTCCTAGCGCCCAGCAACCCGGTTCTAGACGAGCCAGACCTTGACCTTATCCAGCGAGTACACTCAGCCGAGCACTTTGCGGACATCGCAAATGCGCTGGGTGCGGACGAGATCAGGAGCGCCGTTTTCAGCATTTCCAGAGATAGCGCCCCCGGACCCGATGGCTTCTCCGCCACTTTCTACCAAGCCTGTTGGACTATTGTGGGGCCTGAGGTGGTGGAAGCAATTGGCCAGTTCTTTAGAGGGGCTTTCCTGCCACGATGTATTACGGCCACAAGCATTGTCCTCATCCCAAAGAAGGCGTCGCCCGAGTCATGGACCGACTACCGACCCATCAGCCTCTGCAACGTCTTTAACAAGATCATCACCAAGGTACTCACGACTCGACTCTCCCTTTCCTTCCACAGGTCATCTCCCCAAACCAAAGTGGTTTCGTGAAAGGGCGGCTCCTCAATGATAACGCTCTGTTGGCCCAAGAGATGTTCCATGAACTTGCAAGATGCTCCCCAGCGCCTAATGTAGCTGTGAAGATCGACATGGCGAAAGCCTATGATAGGATCCAATGGCCTTTCCTCTTCAAGGTGCTTCGGCGAATGGGATTCCCGGACACATGGATCTCACTCATGGAGAGGTGCATGGCTCGTGTTGGTTCTCGATCCTTGTCAATGGGGTACCTTCAGGATTCTTCAGATCAACACGGGGACTGCGACAAGGTGATCCGATTTCCCCTGCGTTGTTTGTAATTGCCGCGGACTACCTGTCTCGAGCCTTGGATAAGCTTATACTTGGCCCAAGGGATATGGTGTTTAAGGCCACCCGGAGATGCATTGAGGTCAGCCACCTAGCCTATGCGAATGATATTATAATATTCACACAAGCGGCGGCAACCCCCCTGCGCCGGCTCCGAGCCTATCTCGAGAACTATGAAAATGTCTCCGGCCAACAAGTCAGCCTCACCAAGAGCAACTTCTATATCGCCGAAATCCATGACCATTGGGCACCCTCGATCCAAGCGGAAGGAGGCTTCACTAGGGGCACCTTTCCTTTCCTCTACCTCGGCGTCCCCATCTACCGTGGTGTAAAGCGCACGGACATGTTCCTCTTCCTACGTGAAAAGATTGCAAGAAGGATCTCGGGCTGGGCACACCGGCACTTATCTTTTGGAGGGAGGCTCACGCTGATTAAGAGCACCCTTGAAGCGATCCCCTTACACATCTTCCAACCCATTGAGCCCACTGCCGGCACCTTAAAACAACTTGATCAACAAATGGCCCGATTCTTTTGGGGATCTACGAGTGAGAGAAAGCGAACCCATTGGATTGGATGGGATCAAATGTGTCGCCCTACCGAGGAAGGAGGTCTCGGGATTCGGAAAACTTTGGAGGTTTTACGTGCTTTCAACATAAAATTATGGTGGCGCTTCCGGGAACAAAACTCCCTTTGGGCAAAATACATGATGGCAAAATATTGCTCCATCTCCACACCACTTACCTTGAGAACGCCGAGCAGGAGTAGCCCTACATGGAGGAGGCTCTCTAGAGCTTGGACTCTCGCGCAACTGTACATGAGGTGGCTTGTGGGGCAAGGGAATATCTACTTCAGGGATGACATCTGGCTTGGCAACAGTCCACTCAGGGACCTCAGCCTTGATGATAGGGGAAGGCCAACCACCCGGGTCCCGGAGTTCATTACAAATGGCACTTGGGATGAACCCAAGCTCCGACTCCTGCACGATCAAGCCGGCATCCCACAGCATATTATTGATCGCATCCTCAGCACCCCGATACTCCAAGACGAACAAGATATCCCGCGGTGGACCCTCTCTGAGCACGGGGAATTCACGGTAGCATCGACGTGGGACACACTCCGAGGGCGGAACCCGATCGTTCAAGGCCTGGGTGATGTTTGGCAGGCGGGCCTCACTAAGTCAATAGCCATCTTCATGTGGAGGCTTCTTTCCAATCGGGTGCCAGTCGACACAAAACTTCAGTGGCGGGAGATTGAACTTGCCTCCAAGTGCCAATGTTGACATCTTTGACCGAATATTGAGTCCCTCCAACACCTCTTCATTCAGGGTTACGGAGCTCGCAGAGTATGGAATGAGTTTGATTCGTGGTTTGATGGGGTGACCCCCCGCCTCTCAATCAATGACACAATCCCAACGAGAATTGAAACTTGGATGCGAAGATGTCACCAACCGAACAAGAAGCACCTTAGCCGAGCCATCCCCTACCTCATCTTGTGGTTCATCTGGGTGGAAAGAAACAGGAGCCGGCACCAAGACACGAGGTTCAATCCGCACAATGTGGTATGGCAGATCCACATGTTCATCCGAAACTCCATGGCCAACGGGAACTTGAAGCCGAAGCATTGGCGAGAGGGGTCAAACTTAGAATCAACATCCCGCAACAAGTGGAACCAGCTAGGGCGCAGCCGCTAGCCATGGCAATCAAATGGGACCCCCCGGACCACCCTTGGATTAAACTAAACACGGATGGCTCCTTCAATGAAGTGACCAACAAAGCAGGGGGGGAGGAATCATTCGGGACAGCTCGGGCAACATGCTGGTGGCGTTTAGCACGCCCCTTGAAGCACACTCGGCTCTGGAGGCTGAGCTGACGGCCACGATCCATGGGCTGCGCTTAGCCAAGGATCTTGACTTACCAATCTGGATCGAATCAGATGCCGAGCAAGCCATTAATCTGGTCAATGGAGCAGGGTGGGGGCCGGCTCTAGCTCGGCAAGCAGTGGCACAATTGATCCTGCTCAAGCGCCAACTTAAATTCCGAGCCACCTTCATACACCGGGAGGGGAACAAGGCGGCGGATTTCCTTGCGAGAATGGGCCTAAGGCTTGATAGGGGTCGACAATTGGATCATAATTCTGCACCAAGAGACCTCATGGACTTCGTCCGCTTGGACCGAATGGGTGTTCCAAACATTCGAACCCTAGATGGGGACGGAAACTAGAGTCGGTTACTCGGAGATGGAAGATCAGAGAGCCTTTGTTTTGTTTAATTGCACTTTTGAAGGGAGTAGGATGGGGTCCGAGCCGTGTGGAGTCGGACCGCTTTCTACTCTTGCCTTTGCTATGGCACACCACTTTCGGGTGTGGCCACGTTCTGTAATCCCCCTTTTTGATATATAGGGATGAGGGACCAAAAAAAAAAAGGAGCTTAAGGGAGCCGATTGTTGGCTCAATAGCCTGAAAAATCTGGATAAGGATCGCCTCCAGGGTACTCTTGATTAGAGTTTGCCTCCCTCCAAAGGATAGATGTCTGTGTGCCCAACCGGAAATTCTTCTTGCAACCTTTTCCCGGATAAACATGAACATATCCGTGCGCTTGACTCCTCGATATATGGGGACTCCCAAGTAGAGGAAGGGGAAAGGCCCCCGAGCAAAGCCACCTTCAGATTGGATTGCATGTGCCCATTGTTCATGAACTTCTGCGATGTAAAAGTTGCTTTTGGCGAGGTTAATTTGTTGCCCGGAGACTCCCTCATACCCATTAAGACATGCTCTAAGTTGGCAAAGAGGGGTCTCAGCCGCTTGTGTGAAGATAATGATATCATCAGCGTATGCTAAGTGGCTTATTTCCATACTTCGCCTCGAGGCTTTAAATGTCATCTCCCTCCGTCCGAGAATTAGCTTGTCAAGGGCCCTCGACAAGTAATCCGCCGCCATTACTAACAAGGCAGGTGAGATGGGGTCTCCTTGTCGTAAACCTCGGGTTGATCTGAAAAAGCCAGCGGGGGCACCATTAATAAGAACAGAAAACCAACAGGAACCAACGCACCTTTCAATAAGGCTGATCCATGGATCCGAGAAACCCATGCGTCGGAGTACTTTTGTAAGGAAGCCCCACTGGACACTGCCATAGGCCTTGGCCATGTCAATCTTGATCGCCATGTTTGGGGCCGCGGAGCACCTATCAATCTCATGGAACATTTCTTGGGCTAGGAGAACATTGTCGTTTAGGAGCCGACCCTTCACAAAACCAGATTGGTTGGGAGATATGACCTGCGGCAAGAAAGGTGCGAGTCTGGCCGTTAGGACTTTGGTAATGATCTTATTGAGGACATTGCATAGGCTAATAGGGCGGTAATCAGCCCATGTCTCGGGCGACGCCTTCTTTGGAATAAGAACTATGTTTGTGGCTGTGACACTTCGGGGGAGGTAAGCCCCTTTGAAAAACTGAGAGATCGCTTCCACAACGTCTCTTCCAACAATTGACCAACATGCTTGATAAAACGTGGCCGAGAATCCATCCGGTCCAGGTGCACTATCCCCGGATATCTCAAAAACTGCTCTCTTCACCTCGTCCGGATCCGGGGCCTTATGAGGGTTCGTAAGGTCGTCCAAAGGCGGTATTTGGTGGATCAAGTCTAGGTCCGGCTCCTCGAGCGCTGGAATGTCCGGAGCGAGAAGCCCCTGGAAAAACTCAACTGCCGAATTGTGAATCTCAGCTTCATCCGAAATCTCCCGGCCATTTGTCCGAATGGAGTGGATTCGCAACCTGACCCTCTTCTGTTTCACCCAGCTTTGACAAAATCTGGAATTCCTGTCTCCCTCCGCAAGCCACCTCAAGGCCGCCTTTTGTCGCCAAAAATCCTCCTCCATCTTAAGTAAGAGGATGTATTCGGCGATGTTCTTGTTTATCTGGGTCCTGTTCCAGGGCGTGGTGTCAGCTTCGAAATTTGCTTGGGCCTTTGCTTTCTCTTCTTCCATCCTCGTGAGATTAGCATGTATGTTTCCAAAGACTTCTTTGTTCCATGTCTTTAAGACATTTTTGCTTCGTATCAACTTGATTTGGAGATTTAGGAGCCCGGCCGCCCCGGTGGGTTGCTCCCAATAGTCTTGGACTATCTCCATAAAGCTTTCATGTTGGATCCACATGTTTTGGAAGCGGAATCCACTTCCCCCGGTGTTAGGTCTCGTCATCTTGCACCGTGCGAGGATCAGGCCATGATCCGATGATACTCTCGGCAAGTTGGTCACCCTCGAAGCCTCAAAAATCTTGGTCCATGTCTCGCTCACAAACATCCTGTCCATCCTTTCGAACAGCCCGTTTTTGGCCCACGTGTACTCCGCTCCATCGTAGTTTCCACAATCTTCGGTGATGTTCAATAGTTTCCGCAAAATCAATCATCTCGCCCTGCCTATTGGTATCACTCCCAACCCGATCAGCATGTGAGAGAATCGTGTTGAAGTCCCCTCCAATTAACCATGGCATTCCATCCACTAGGTTCGAGATGTCCCTCATTTTGTCCCATAATGGGTATCGTTTCAATCTTGAGCACTTTGCACAGACGGCCGAGACAAAGATGGGGCAAGTCATGCGTTGGGAAGTTAACTTTCCAGGTAGAATCTGATCTCCATCTTCTTCAATATCAAAATGAGCCCCTTCTTCGGTGAAGATCCAAACCTTGCCGTTTGTGTTAGCGCCTTTGAACTTTAGTCCGAGTGCCTTAGAGTATCGGTCCGGATTGGGGGTTGTGAGTGGCTCCATTATTGCAAGAAACATAACATTGTGACATTTAATTAATCTCTTTAAAGAACTAGGAGAAAGTGAAGAGAGAGAAGCCCCTCCTTCTCTCTAAAAACCCCACCTTATTGTCTCACCGGAATTCGCCCCGCCACCCACCATCTTCTCCCTCCACCCACTCTCCCCCGCCACCCGCCTCTCTTTTCCCTTCACAACCTCCGCCGGTCCTAGGAGCCCCATCTTGAGTCCGCCCTCGCTCGGCGATGTCGGACTTGCCGCCGAGGAGTCCACCAGACCCCGAGGAGGCTCGAACGATATCGGATCACCAAATGGTTTTTAATTCCTCCGGGAAGAGCTCGCCAACAAAACCAGCCATGCTAATGAAGGTAAAAGCCCTGAAAGCCAAGCTCAAGCTTCGGAAGAGTACCCCGGCTCCTCCTTTGAAAGGTCATGGACGTAAACGCCTTGATATCTCCCCTCTCCCGGAGGACAAGCCCCTTCGCAAAAAGCTCTCGTTTGGAGGGGAAGATAGCCCCACCGCCGGAAGCCCCACGTGCAAAACGGCCATACTCTCGGCAAGCTTCACTCATGTTGAAGAGGAGAATCCGGCGTTGGAAGCTTCCGGCTCACTACACATCTTGGAGGACGACGAAATGAGCCATAATGTACCCGCCGGCGCCAACTCCGTCGCCGTAATCCCGACGCCGACCATGTGACCGGCGACGACGTCGGATCCATTGGTGAAGAAAAGGACACCACCCTACACAAGGATCGAGCATTGGTTGTTGGCCCTAACATGGGACAAGTGTCCTTGGAGAGTGTGGGAGTCCACTTTTTGAAAGTTGCTTGGCGCCATTCCACCCCGGATACTCACGTGATGCCCTAGCCGTTAACACCCCCAATGCATCCAAAATTGAACCCCATTTTGCAGCTAGCATCCCTGGAGTCGGCCGAGATGCTTGATACTATGGCGGCGCAACCTTTACTCGCCGGCAAACATCCGTTGGACGAACAACCAAAGGACAACCACCTCCTTCAACTTCCTTGGACGACCGATGCACCAACAGCACCTCCTATGGTTGACAATGGCCCATCCCGACTTCCCCCCTCTTGAGCGTGGTCGCACTCGGAAAATTCGAGAATCCTTCGAGAATGGTCCGGTGCGCACTAACCCGAGAGCAAGGCCCCAAACCAGCCGTAACGAGCAAGGTGCTGTGCCTACGAACCCGCCATTGTTGATCGCTTCTCACCATGCTAAGGACGGTGAGGGTGGGCCGCGAGACGTTGATGTGCCGATGGCCGAGGCAAGCTCGGACCTGAGGGACAAAGGGCGCTGCAGGGCCGAGTCATCCGGCATGATTACCGGGGATAAACAAGAGGACTTGCCTAGCAACGCTTGGCCCGGTGGGACCGGAGCCGCTGAGGGGCACACGACCAACCCAAGGTCCATGGCGGATATGGTTCGGGAAGGTCCAAGCTCCGAGGGTCACCAAGCCTTTGTCCCGGAAAATATTCTAAATATTGGCTATGCTACCACATCAAATGGGCTCCCGGCGATTTATTTCTTATCATCGGAGTCATAAAAATTGGCAACGAGTCTCGGCCATGCTATTGTCGGTAAGTTCTCCCATTCTATTCCGGCTTCGCACCAAATACAAAAAGCACTTGATAATATCAAATTTAGTCGAGGCCTTACATGGAAGTATATTAATGCAAAACATGTTCTTGTTCAATTTGAGGATATTGCGGACTATGCTAGGCTGCTTGGTGGCCCCAAGGGGACCCCGGTGTGGTATGTTGATCGACATCCTATGCGAGTCTTCAAATGGGCGTCGGACTTTGATGCATATTGTGAATCCCCGATAGCGGCAATTTGGTGTAACCTAATTGGCCTCCCCATCCACCTGTTTGACCAATCGGCCCTTTTTGCCATCGGAAAACTCCTTGGGACCCCTATCCAAGTGGATCGAGCTACAGCCAACAAGACACGACTATCCTTTGCCCGAATTTGCATCGAGATCGACATAACGAAGCCACCACCCGAGGAGATCATCCTTGACATTTGTGGGCGTGAAACCGTGCAACAAGTGAGGTGGGATAAGATCCCGGCATATTGTAGTGAGTGTAGACACGTGGGGCATAAAAGTGAGGCTTGTTATGCGGCGGGTAAAGCGGTCCGTCCCCCGAAGAGGAACTACAATATTACCACACCGAGATAGCCACACCAAGGGGTCCAAGGCTCGAAGGGGGGATATGACCAACCAAAGGAAAACTTGAACAGGAAGGAGGGGAAACAACATTGGAGACCCAAAGAAACGGAAGCTCAACCGATCATAACAACAAGCAATAGAGATACGAATGATGGAGTTTGGCAAGGACCGGATGTCATGGACGCTTTGCATGATGAGGATGGCCCCGTGGATTTGGCCCTCCGAGCCGACGAGGGTGACAAGGGCTGGAGTGCAACCCATTCGCATTGTAGGGGCTCGGCTTTCACACCCTTTCTCCATGGGAAAGGCCGAGGGAATAAGGCGAAAGGAGATACACGTAACCACCGGGTCACACCCTCGTCCAGAGTTGGAGGACGGCGCGACGAAGACTCAGCCTCGGGTGATCTAGTGAGGCCGAAAGGCTCGTCCAAACCTTTCGATCTAAAAAGGTCCGAAGCACAAGAGGTGAAGAACCACATGAGCACCAATCGATATTTCTCCCTAATGGCGCGGGAGAATTTCGTGGATAATGACTTGGAAGACACGGATGAAGGGGAGGAGAACATTCCTCTCAAGGATGACGAAGTTGGAGACACTCCCATGCTTATGGAGGTGAAGACATGCCAAGAGAGGAATGACCTTCAAATCATTAAATTTCAAGGGGGGCCTTCACACCCGCCGGGTACGGACTCCTTTTGTTAATCATGTCAATACATCTTCTGTTTTGGAACGTTAGGGGGATCGCGAACGCGTCAACCCAAAACGTCCTAAAAAGACTAATTAAAACTCATAATATTTGCTTTCTTGCAATAATGGAGCCGCTTACAACCCCTAACCCGGACAAATTCTCAAAGAAAATGGGGTTGATCTACAAGGGGTCAAATATCAACGGGAAGATTTAGATTTTTGTAGAGGAAGGAGCTAACTTCGAAGTTGGGGATGACCTTGATATCGGAAGGGAGGCCTTGGTTCATTGGAGGGGACTTCAACATCCTCTCCACTCGCGATAGGATGGGAAGCGACACCAATCGGCAAGTGGAGATGGTTGACTTCGCCGAGGCAATAGAGGATTGCCGATTGTTGGATTCCGGCTATGATGGCTCGGACTACACCTGGGCAAAGAATGGCCTCATGGAAAGATTGGATATAGTGCTAGTCAGCGAAATGTCAACCCAGCTTTTTGACGCAATTAGAGTCACTAATCTTCCCCGGGTAGCCTCGGATCATGGGCCAATACTCGTTCGGTGCAGAATGCCCAGGTGGGTGCGGCATGAGGGGTTTGCTAATTTGGTGCGAGGAGATTGGATGGCTCCCACGGAGGCTACAGGCCTACTCAACTTGAAGATCAAATTAGCAAGGATTAAACAGACGTTCAAATGGTGGAACAGAGAGGTTTTTGAAAATATCCACGCCAACCTCAAAGCATGTGAAGAGAATATTGCCGTGGCTCAATCTGAGTTCGAGGGAGACCCCTCGGCCCGGAACAGAATGGAGATCAACAAACAAATAGCTGAGTATGTCCTTCTTCTCAAGATGGAAGAAGACTTCTGGCACCAGAAAGCGGCTCTCCGTTGGCTGGAAGAGGGTGATAAAAACACTAGGTTCTACCAAAGTTGGGTGAAGCAAAAGAGAATTCGGTTGCGAATCCACAAGATTAATGCTAATGGGAGGGAGCTCACGGATGACCTTGAAATCAGAGACTCGGCGGTCGAGTTCTATCAAAACCTCCTTGCACCAACTTACCCGGAGTTGGCTGCCCCGGACCTAGACCTCCTGCAACAACTTTCCCCCTCGGAGCAATCGGAGGATCTCCCCAAGCCGCCAGATGCGGATGAAGTGAAAAGGGCGGTTTTTGACATCTCAGGAAATAGTGCCCCCGGGCCAGATGGGTTCTCGGCCTTGTTCTACCAAGCCTGCTGGGGAATCGTGGGACTAGATGTAGTGGGTGCAGTTAAGCAATTTTTCTGTGGGGCCTTCCTCCCCCGAAGTTTCACGGCAACAAGTATTGTTCTCATCCCTAAGAAGCCGTCCCCCGACACTTGGGGAGACTACCGGCCCATCAGCTTCTGCAACGTCATCAATAAGGTGATTACAAAAGTCCTCACGAAGAGTCTCGCACCCTTTCTACCACGTGTCGTCTCACCAAACCAAAGCGGGTTCGTAAATGAGAGGCTGCTAAATGACAATGTGCTCCTCGCACAGGAAATGTTCCATGAACTTGGCCGATGCACCCCGGCCCCGAACGTTGCAATCAAAATTGACATGGCTAAGGCCTATGATCGGGGTGCAATGGCCCTTTCTGCTTAAGGTCCTTAAGCAAATGGGATTCCCGGGCCCTTGGATTGCGCTTATTGAAAGATGCATTGGAACTTGCTGGTTCTCAATCCTCATTAATGGCTCCCCAGCAGGTTTCTTCAAATCCACCCGCGGGCTCAGGCAAGGTGATCCTATCTCCCCTGCCCTCTTTGTTTTAGCAGCAGATTATCTCTCACGCACCCTCGACAGGCTTATTCTTGGGCACAAAGAGATGACCTTCAAAGCTAGTCGTGGAAGCTTAGAGATCAGCCTCCTTGCATATGCTGACGACATCATTATTTCACGCAAGCGGCCACGACATCCCTCAGGAGGCTTAGAGCGTGCCTTGACCACTATGGAGACGTGTCGGGCCAACAAATCAATCTGGCCAAGAGCAACTTCTACATTGCGGAAGCGCATGAGGGATGGTCGAACTCTATCCAAATGGAAGGGGGCTTCTCTAGAGGTACTTTCACGTTCCTTTATTTGGGGGTTCCAATTTATCGAGGTGTGAAGTGCTCGGATATGTTTATGTTCCTACGGGAAAAGATAGCGGCTAGGATCTCAGGGTGGGCCTATCGACACTTTTCTTTCGAGGGGGACTCACACTGATCAAGAGCACACTTGAGGCGGTCCCACTGCATATATTTCAAGCAATTGAGCCTACGAGTGGAGCCCTCAAGCAGCTGGACCAGCAAATGGCTCGCTTCTTCTGGGGATCGACTAGAGATAAGAAAAGGACACACTGGATTGGCTGGGACCAAATCTGCCTCCCCACAGCTGAAGGGGGCCTTGGTATCCGCAACCTTAAAGAGGTACTTCGTGCTTTCAATATTAAACTTTGGTGGAGGTTTCGTGAACAGAATTCCTTGTGGGCACAATACATGATGGCCAAATATTGCCACAAAGCATCCCCTCTAAAATCTAGAGCGTCCGGAAGGCATAGCCCGACGTGGAAAAGGTTGCTAAAGGTGCGACATCAAGCTCATCCCCACATTAGATGGGTTGTGGGACAGGGGAAGATTTATTTCTGGGACAACATTTGGATTAAGGATGTTGCGCTAAGGGAGCTATGCATTGATGACCGGGGCTCCCCCTTGACTATGGTTTCTGATTTCATCCGGGATGGGACATGGGACGAGGCCAAGTTACACATGCTCCAGGACCAACCCGGCCTACCTCAACAAGCTATAGCACATATCCTTGATACTCCAATTGTCCCGAGGGAGCCGGACACCCCGCGATGGGTCCTCTCCCGGACGGGCGAATTCTCTTTGGCCACGACATGGGAAACCATTCGCTCACAAAGGCCAATCATCCCGGGGCTTGATGATATTTGGAAAGCCGGACTCACCAAGTCAATTGCAATTTTCAATTGGCGCCTCTTGTCGAATCGGATCCCGGTTGAAACAAAACTCCAATGGAGAGGGATTGAGATGGCATCCAAATGCCAATGCTGCCCTATTGGACCGAACGTTGAATCCTTGCAACACCTTTTTATTCAAGGCAGTGGGGCAACTAGCATATGGAGGGAATTTGATGGGTGGTTCGTGGGATCTTCTCCGCCGATCAGAATCAATGATACAATATCGGAGAGAGTCGACGTGTGGTCACGAAGGACACAACAAGATAAGAAACACTGGATAGCGATACTTTACCATGATTTTGATGATTGCTCGGCAGTCGATGCACATCCTCCATGATCCATCTTTCTTAGAAACAACAATTACCGGAACAGCACGTGGACTCATGCTCTCACGGATTTTTCCTTTGTCCAACAACTCTTGCACTTGCCTTTGAATTTCCTTAAGTCTCTTCGGGATTGGCTCTATAGGCTGGTCGGTTTGGTAGAACTGCCCCGGGAACAAGGTCAATTTGGTGTTCAATACCTCTTAATGGAGGTAATCCACTTGATTCTTCCACTGGAAAAATATCTTTGAATTCCTGTAAAAGAGACACAAAAGTACTTGGCAAAGAAGTGGTTAATTCGTTAGTGGTAAACAAAGACTGTTTGTACACTAAGATGAAAACACTTTCTTTTTCAACTATTGCACTCTTTATTTCTTTTGCTCCCACATAAAAATTCTTTTTTTCATTCGGACTCTTTTTACTTGACTCTTTTTCAATGTCCTCACCTTTTTTCTCTCATTCTTACTTTTCTCTCGACTCTTTTTTTCACTCGACTCTTTTTCAATGCCCTCACTTTTTTTTCTCTCAACCTCACAAGCTCTCCTTGCTTGTGACAATTTCTGTTGGTCCTCTTGAACTTGTTGAGGTGTCAATGAGACAAGCATAATAGACTTGTTGTTGTGCTTGAAGGTGTAGTGGTTGTCAAATCCATCATAAATCACCCTACGATCAAACTACCATGGCCTCCCCAAAAGAATGTGACTTGCATGCATTGGCACAACATCACAAAGAACATCATCTTTATAATTGCCAATTGAAAACGAAATTAGAACTCGCTTAGTCACTCGAATTTCTCCACATTCATTAAGCCATTGTAGCTTGTACGGATTAGGATGTATTTCCGTTGTTAAGCTCAACTTTTCCACCATCAATAATCATTATTCAAAGTTTACCTTGGACCAAACACCTAGTGTGGAAGATGTTCTCCCTTTGTTGATCATCGTTTCTGTTTTGCATGTTTAGATCCCTTCGAACCACCAAAAGTTCTCCATGTTCTGGTCCAATCTCCTCCAATTGTTTATCCTCCTCCTCCTCCTCATCATCATCTTCACGTTCACTTTCAGATTCTATCAATCCATTTGGCTTCAAAATCATCACCCTTTTGTTTGGACATTGAGATGCAATGTGTCCAACACCATGACAACGAAAACATTTGATATCTCTATTTCGAGTAGAAGTAGAAGTAGAAATACCTTTACCCTTTTCAAATTCTTTGGACTTGGATGTCGACGCTTCATTTTGGGGTTTAGAAGCTGCCCCAAAATTGGATTTGGATGAAGTCCACTCTTTTGTCCTTGAAGAATGAGAACTTGTTGAAAAATTCTTTTGAATTGTTCCCTTCTTCTTCAATTGTCCCTCCACCTTCATGGCCATATGAACCATGTCCTCCAACTCCACATAGTGTTGAAGCTCCACAATGTTTGCAATCTCCCTATTCAGCCCACATAAGAATCGAGCCATGGTTGCTTCTCTATCTTCTTCAACATTTTCCCTAATCATAGCAATCTCCATCTCTTTGTAGTACTCATCAACAGATTTAGTACCTTGTTTCATAGATTGTAATTTTTGATACAATTCACGAAAATAATGAGAAGGTACTAATAACGACCAACCTCACGAGCTCTCCTTGCTTGTGACAATTTCTGTTGGTCCTCTTGAACTTGTTGAGGTGTCAATGAGACAATCATAATAGACTTGTTGTGCTTGAAGGTGTAGTGGTTGTGAAATCCATCATAAATCACCCTACGATCAAACTGCCATGGCCGCCCCAAAAGAATGTGACTTGCATGCATTGGCACAACATCACAAAGAACATCATCTTTATAATTGCCAATTGAAAACGAAATTAGAACTCGCTTAGTCACTCGAATTTCTCCACATTCATTAAGCCATTGTAGCTTGTATGGATTAGGATGTTTTTCCGTTGTTAAGCTCAACTTTTCCACCAATTCAGAACTTGCAACATTTGCACAACTATCACCATCAATAATCATTATGCAAAGTTTACCTTGGACCAAACACCTTGTGTGGAAGATGTTCTCCCTTTGTTGATCATTGTTTCTGTTTTGCATGTTTAGAGCCCTTCGAACCACCAAAAGTTCTCCATGTTCTGGTCCAATCTCCTCCAATTGTTTATCCTCCTCCTCCTCATCATCATCTTCACGTTCACTTTCAGATTCTATCTCTCCATTTGGCTTCAAAATCATCACCCTTTTGTTTGGACATTGAGATGCAATGTGTCCAACACCTTGACAACGAAAACATTTGATATCTCTATTTCGAGTAGAAGTAGAAGTAGAAATACCTTTACCCTTCTCAAATTCTTTGGACTTGGATGTCGACGCTTCATTTTGGGGTTTAGAAGCTGCCCCAAAATTGGATTTGGATGAAGTCCACTCTTTTGTCCTTGACAAATGAGAACTTGTTGAAAAATTCTTTTGGATTGTTCCTTTCTTCTTCAATTGTCCCTCCACCTTCATGGCCATATGAACCATGTCCTCCAACCCCACATAGTGTTGAAGCTCCACAATGTTTTCAATCTCCCTATTCAGCCCACATAAGAATCGAGCCATGGTTGCTTCTCTATCTTCTTCAACATTTGCCCTAATCATAGCAATCTCCATCTCTTTGTAGTACTCATCATCAGATTTAGTACCTTGTTTCATAGATTGTAATTTTTGATACAATTCACGAAAATAATGAGAAGGTACAAATCTCTTACGCATTATGCCTTTCATTTCTTCCCAAGTCGAAACTGGTCTTCCTCCATATCGCCTTGCACTAGTTGTCAATTGATCCCACCAAACTATAGCATAGTCACTGAATTCAATACCAGCAAGCCTAGCCTTTTTCTCCTCGGAATAGTTGTGACATTCAAAGATGAGATCCACCTTTCTCTCCCACTCCAAATAAGCTTCGGGGTCACTCCTTCCTTGGAATGTTGGGATCTTCAGTTTGATACTTCTCAAATAACCATCAACTTCATTTGTACGCCCTCTTCTACCGTTTCCATGCCTCTCATTTCGATGCCTATGTGAAGCATTATCCTCTCCTCCACTCTCTTCTTCCTCGTTATTGTTTGCATTTGCTTGAAGTTCGAGCCTCTCCAAGCGCTCTAAAACACTTTCCAAAACACGTCCAAGCCTTCTAAAATGTTGTTGGATGGCTTGCAACGTAGGATCAATTTGATTTTCATCAGTAGAATCCATCTTCACAGTTCACTCGTGTATCACACAAAAATAAACCTCACAAAACACTCGTGTATATCACTCGTTGGCTTTTACCTCCCCTCAAATAATCTAACCACTCAAGACTTTTACCACTATTTCTCTTTTGCATAGATAACACAAGTAAAAAACAAATCAAGAACAAACAAGATCTAATAACGACCAACCAAACTTCAGCCCTTGCATGAAGGATGAAAGGAAATGGTCAAGAAAATATGAGGTGAAATATGTATTTCATTTTTTTTCTTTTTTTTTTCGGTTTTTTTTCCAGTTTTTTCAGTTTTTTTTTCAAGGATATGAAAGATAAACAATGTAAGATAAAAGCTAAGGATAGATCAATACCTGTTGGCTCAAAAACTAGGCGAAATGAAATGAAAAAAGTTTTAGAGAGAGACGCTCCTCCTTCTCTCTAACAATCCCTTCCCTTTGTTTTTTTCCGTCGTCCACAAATGTGATATGGGCCTCCAAAATGTGATATGTAGTGCCTCCAAACTTCATGCCTTGGGCTGCCCACTAACTTGAATAATATTCACCACTTGGCCCAATGTAGAATGGTCTTGGAATTGAGTTTTTATTTCAGCAACTAAAAGCAACATGGACTCGTCTATCTTCTTAGCCCTAGCTCTTGTAATTGGCCCACTTTGAATGATCAATGGACCATCTTCTTGTCCCTTGTAGATCAGCTTGGGTGTGTCTCCATCAGCAATCATTACATTCATGTTTTTGATGACGCTTTGAAGCCAATGATTGGTATGAAATTCAATACATTAGTAGAAGCATCTGATTTCTATGAACATTATGTTCGTTCAATTGGTTTTGGCATTCGTAAACTGGGCAACAAATCAGTTCATGGTATTATTAAGTGGCAGTATTTGGCTTCTTCCAGCAGACAAGGCTCTAAGAATTTTATACCTGGTGATGCATCCCAATCAACCGAAGTGTCTGTTAAGAAGCGTAGGTGTCTGTCATTTAGGTGTGAATGTCTTGCTAAGCTCAACTTGAGATATTTTTCAGATGGCATGAGCAAAGGGTATGAGGTTTATCAGTTTGTTGAGTATCATAATCACTTAATGGTTGCGGATGAGCATAGGCATTTTATGACGGCCAATCGCAGTTTGGATCCTATCCATCGGAGGTTTATGGAGGATTGTGGCAGGTGTAATATTGGTCCCACTCTCACATTCAAACTTTTGAAGGAGATAATGGGTGGACCTGAAAATGTTGGATGTGATATTATTGATATTAGAAATGGTTATCGCGATATTATGTCCAATATTGATGGTTCAAGATGCTCAAATGATTTTTGATTATATGCGTTCTCAAAAGGAATCATCCGATGCCTTCTATTATGAAATTGAGATAGGATCTCATGGAAAGTTAACTAAACTCTCATGGAAAGTTAACTAAACTTTCAAGACGAAATTATCATAAGTTTGGAGATGTAATTTCATTTGACTCAACATACAACACTAACAGGTATATTACTTTTGTTGCTAAAAGACATAATATGATACTTTTTGCAGATTAAATTATATTTTAGTGGATAAAATGATACTTTTGGCTGATAAAATGATATTCATAGCTGATAAAGTGATACTTTTTTGTATGTATGAAAATATAATTCATTTTTATCTTATGTTCTGAAGGTACTGCATGATTTTTGCTCCATTCACTAGAAAAGATAACCATTCCAGAGTAGTTACATTTGGAGTTTGGCTTGTTATCAAGTGAAGGTAGAGACTCATATTCTTGGTTGTTTGGCTGTTTTGTTCGATGTATGGGGGTAGCACCCAAATTGATTATCACTGATAAACATTGGGGGATCAAACTTGCTGTTCAACAGTACTTTTACAAATAAGGCACCGATGGTGCATGTGGCATATTATGGTTAAGGTGTCAGATAAGTTGCCCAAATCCTTGCTTGGTAATGAAGATTTCAAAAAAGAGTTGAATGCATGTGTTTGGTATGATTTGTTAGAGCCTGATGAGTTTGATATAATATGGAATGATATAATGGAACGGTATGGATTAGAAGACGTGCACTGGAAAGTGGGATAAGATCCCGGCATAGAAAGTTTTAGAGAGAGACGCTCCTCCTTCTCTCTAACAATCCCTTCCCTTTGATTTATTCCGTCGTCCACCCTTTCTCACCCACGACCGCCGTGGCCCTTCCCACACCATCCACCACACCACACCTGCCCTCGGCGTGCTCCCCCTACACCACAAGGCTGACCCGGACCCTTGCTTTCTTTTGATAACTCAATCTCCGGATTGTTCATTGGCCAAGGTGTGCACACCGCCGTGGCTCGCGAACCAGCCCTCGAACCGGGGCCGGACCCTCGGTCGGCCATGTCGGTACCTCCACCCGACCCCGAGCTAGGAGTAGAAGAGCCTCGAACCCTCACGGACCAGCAAATGGTGTTCCGGTCCCCCGAGGAAGAAACCTCCAAACCCCCAACTAAAGCCATGAAGATGAAGATGGCTAAGGCGAGATGCGAAGCTAGGAAGAATACGCTGGCACCACTCTCTAGAGGGAGCGGCCGGAAAAGGTTCGTTCCCTCTCCCCTCTCGGAAGACAAACAACTCCGAAAAAAACTCTCTTTTGACGCCGACAAGAGCCATGGGCCCGAGCATCCGAAATGTAAGGTAGCGCTATTTCCGGCAAACACCGATGGGGACAAGGAAGTCTCTCCTATGGGGAGCCCCCACCCCACGTCCGCAACCAACGAAAACGGAGTTCAAATGCTGCTGAAGCTGCGTGAAGATGAAGAAGAGGCAACGCCGGCGCAACCCGTCGGCCTTTGCTCCGTTAAAGACAAGATGACCGTTGGTAAGGATGGAGACAAATCTTCATGTGTATCCCAAGGGGATTTCGCTGATTCACGTGGTCCCCAAAGCTCCTTGGTAGACGCATTGGTCAACTTTCCCGAATCGGGCATGGGAATAAAGCTCCTTTCCGAAAGCGCCTTTGTCCCATACCTAAATGGAAAGTCACGTGTTGAACCATGCTCCTCCCACCCAATGCAGCAAATGAAGCCAAAGGAAGGTAATGTCTTGCAAATATTCTCCTTGGAGGCGGCGGAAACACTCGATACATCGATGGCTCAGCCTCTCCTAGCCGGAAATCCTCCGGTTTAGACATACAAAGCAACGGCAAATGCACCCCTATCCATGATGAGTAAGATGGCCGAACCATCCGTGCTGCTACTTGAAAATGGCCCCTCCATTGAAGACTTCCCGCCGCTTGAAAGGGGAAGGACCCGGAAACTCCGAGCCACATTCGAATCCGGTCCGGCGCAAGAGCGGGTGGCCTGGCCGAAGTCCAACCCAATTCCCCTTAAGCTTCGAGAGACTCCCCCATCCGTGGCCGAGGGCACAGACCCGACACGCTCGAAGGGACCCGAGATTGAGTTGGAGACGCCAAAGCCGCCCGACGTAACAATGGATGAAGGGGACCCGCCCGAAGGAGCACATAGTGAGGTGAAACATGGCGCGGGACCGCAAGACAATCCGGCAAGTACCTATCCCAAATGTGGTAACGAGGCGAAGGAAAGGAACACCAACATACCCAAATCCATGGCTGATATGGTGCGGGCCAAGTCGATCAATGATGGGCCGCAAGTCTTTATTCCGCAGAACATCCAAAACATCGGCTTTGCTTCTACATTCAATGGTGTTCCATCAATCTACTTTTCCGGGGCAGAAATCAAAAAGTTGGCCACATCCCTCGGCCATGCAATAGGTAAGTTTTCCCATTCTATTCCGGCTTCGCATCAAATTCAAAAAGCTCTAAATAACATTAAATTTAGCCGAGGTTTCACTTGGAAATATATTAATGCTAAGCATATCCTTGTGCAATTCGAGGACTTGGCGGACTATGCTCGACTCCTTAGTGGCCCCAAAGGCACACCGGTGTGGTTCATTGACCGACACCCGATGAGGGTCTTCAAATGGTCGCCGGACTTTGACGCGTATTGTGAGTCCCCAATCGCGGCTGTGTGGGGGCGGATTTCGAAGTTGAAGATGATTCAGATCAGCTCTTACATGGACGATTCATGTGTCCTAGACTTTCTAACCCCATCATGATCTCGGCTGTATATGCGAAATGTTCGAGAGGGGAACGGTTGGATCTATGGGATAAGATGAGATTTATTGCTCAAATGACGGAAGGAGTGCCGTGGATCATCGGGGGAGACTTCAATACCATCCTTTCCCCTCGAGATAGGATGGGCAGTGATACAACTCTTTTTTTTTTTTTTTTTTTTTTTTTTTTTTTTTTTTTTTTTAATCAAACACCTCTACGGTGGAGGGTTCGTGGGTCCCTCATCCCTATATTTCCACAAGAGATAATTACAAGGCGTGGCCACACCCAAAAGTGGTGTGCCGTAACAAAATCAAGAGTAGTATGCGGTCCGATCCCACAAGGTTCGGACCTCATCATACTCCTTTCCAAAAAACAATTAACCACAAAGCTAGTCACTATTGTCTCCCGTCGTCTCATGATCAACTTTGATGCCCGTCCCCGTCTAGGTTTCGGATGTGCGACACTCCCATCTCGTCCAATCTAACCAAGTCCAATAGTTCTCTCGGTGCTGAGTTGTAGTGCATTCGTAGGCCACTGTCTTGGACTAGCCCCATTTTCGCAAGGAAGTCCGCCGCTTTGTTCCCCTCCCTGTGTATGAAGGTGGCTCGGAATTTGAGTTGGCGTTTGAGAATGGTTAGTTGCGCCACCGCTTGCCGAGCGAGTGCCGGCCCCCATCCCGTCCCATTGACCAATTTGATTGCTTGCTCTGCATCTGACTCAATCCAGATTGGTAGGCCGTATTCCTTGGCTATATTTAGCCCGTGGATCATGGCCAACAGCTCCGCTTCTAACGCCGAGTGGGCTTCAAGGGGTGTGCTGACGGCGACGAGCATCTTACCCGAGTGGTCTCGAATAATCCCGCCAGCCCCTGTACTGCCGTTCGCTTCATTATAGGAGCCATCCGTGTTGAGCTTTATCCACGGCTGATCCGGGGGGTTCCATTTGATTGCCATGGCTAGGGGTAGCGCCCTGATTGCCGCCGCTTGTTGAGGAATATTGATTCCAAGTTTAACTCCCTTCCAATGTTTCGGCTTCAAGCTTCCATTAGACATAGCATTTCGAATGAACATGTGGACCTGCCATACCACGTTTTGTGGTTTAAACTGTGTGCCTTGGTGGCGGCTCCTGTTTCTCTCCGACCAAATAAACCAAAGGATGAGGTATGGAGTGGCTCGGCTAAGATGTTTCTTGTTCGGCTGTTGGCACCTTCGCGCCCACACTTCGATTCTCGTAGGGATTGTGTCATTGATATGGATGCGTGGGAACGGGCCTGTGAACCAGCCGTCGAACTCACTCCATACTCTGCGAGCTCCATATCCCTGGATGAAGAGGTGTTGGAGTGACTCAGTGTTCGGTCTGTGGGGGCAGCATTGGCACTTAGAAGCTAGCTCAATCTCCCGCCACTGAAGTTTCGTGTCAACCGGCACCCGATTGGAGAGAAGCCTCCAGATAAAGATGGCTATTGAGTTGGTGAGGCCTACCTTCCAAACGTCCCCCAAACCATGGATGATCGGGTTTCGTCCTCGAAGTGTGTCCCATGTCGAAACCACCGTGAATTCCCCATGCTTAGAGAGGTTCCACCTCGGGATATCCTGTTCGTCATGGAGGATCGGTGTATTAATGATGCCATCGATAACATGCTGAGGGAGGCCGGCCTGATTGTGAAGGAGTTGAAGCTTGGGCACATCCCAACCACCATTTGTAATGAACTCCGAGACCCGGGTGGTTGGTCTTCCCCTATCATCAAGGCTAAGTTCCCTCAGAGGGCTATTGCCAAGCCAAATGTCATCCCAGAAGTAGATGTCCCCTTGTCCCACTAGCCATCTCATGTGCGGTTGCGCGAGGGGCCATGCTCTTGAGAGCCTTCTCCACGTAGGGCTACTCCTGCTCGGCAATCTCAAGGTGAGCGGTGTGGAGTTGGAGCAATATTTTGCCATCATGTATCTTGCCCAAAGGGAGTTTTGCTCCCGAAATCGCCACCACAGTTTGATATTGAAAGCGTGGAGGACCTCCATAGTTTTTCGGATCCCAAGGCCTCCTTCATCAGTGGGCCGGCACATTTGTTCCCATCCAATCCAATGGGTCCGCTTCTTTTCATTCGTAGACCCCCAAAAGAATCGGGCCATTTGTTGATCAAGTTGCTTGAGGGTACCGGCCGTGGGCTCGACGGCTTGAAAGATGTGCAAGGGGATCGCTTCAAGAGTGCTCTTAATCAACGTAAGCCTTCCTCCAAAGGATAGGTGACGGTGTGCCCATCCTGAGATCCTTCTTGCAATCTTTTCCCGTAGAAAGAGGAACATGTCCGTGCGCTTGACACCACGGTAGATAGGGACACCGAGATAGAGAAAAGGAAAGGCCCCTCTAGAGAAGCCTCCTTCCGCCTGGATCGAGTTTGCCCAGTGTTCATGGGCCTCGGCAATATAGAAATTACTCTTGGCGAGGCTGACTTGTTGGCCGGAGACTCTTTCATATTTTTCGAGACAGGCTCTTAGCCGGCGCATAGGATTTGCCGCCGCTTGAGTGAAGATGATAATGTCGTCCGCATAGGCTAGATGGCTGATCTCCATGCATCTCCGGGAGGCTTTGAACGTCATGTCCTTTTGGCCGAGGATGAGCTTATCTAATGCTCGGGACAGGTAGTCCGCCGCGATTACGAACAGAGCAGGGGAGATCGGGTCTCCTTGCCGAAGTCCTCGAGTTGATCTAAAGAAGCCCGAGGGTGCCCCGTTAACAAGGACCGAGAACCAGCAACACCCAATACACCTCTCCATAAGTGAAATCCATGAATCCGGGAAACCCATACGGCGTAAAACTTTGAAGAGGAATGGCCATTGGACCCTGGGCAGTGATACAACTCGGCAAGCAGAAATGATTGATTTTGCCGAAACCATCGAATATTGTAGACTTCTAGAACCGGGCTTTGATGGAGCGGATTACACTTAGGCTAGAAATGGCCTCTTGGAAAGGCTGGATAGGGTGCTGGTTAGCGAAATGGTGGCTCCTCTCTTTGACGCGGTAAGGGTCACAAACCTCCCTCGAGTAGCCTCGGACCACGGGCCGGTCCTAATTAGAGGCAAACTACCGACCATTCAAGAGGGTGGCCGAGCGTTCCGATTCCAAAACATGTGGGTTAGGCATGAAGGATTTGCCGATCTGGTGCAAATGGATTGGATGGCCCCTAGAGAGGCCGGAGCCGGAGGACTACTCAACTTGAAGACCAAACTATCTAGGGTTAAGAAAACGCCCAAACTGTGGAACAAAGAGGTCTTTGGGAATATACATGCCAACCTCAAAACATGTGAAGAGAACATCGCCATAGCACAATCTGAATTTGAAGAGAACCCCTCAGCCCGGAACAGAATAGAGATCAACAAGCAGATCGCAGAGTACATTCTCCTTCTCAAAATGGAAGAGGACTTTTGGCGCCAAAAGGCAGCCCTGAGATGGCTGGAAGAGGGGGATAAAAACACTAGGTTCTACCAAAGTTGGGTGAAGCAGAAAAAGATTCGATTGAGAATTCACAAGATTAATGTCAACGGGAGGGAACTCACGGATGACCGTGAAATCAGAGACTCGGCAGTGGACTTTTTCCAAAATCTTCTTGTGCCTAACAGCCCGGAGCTCGCTGAACCGGACCTTGACCTCTTGTACCAACTTCCCTTCTCGGAGCAATTGGAAGACCTCCCTAAACCGCCAGATGCAGATGAAGTCAAGCGAGCGGTTTTTGGCATCTCGGGAAATTCTGCACCCGGCCCAGATGGGTTCTCGGCCACCTTCTTCCAAGCGTGCTGGGGCACGGTGGGGGCGGATGTAGTGGATGCGGTTAGGCAGTTCTTTGGTGGCGCGTACCTCCCCCCGAAGCTTTACGGCCACGAGCATTGTACTTATACCGAAAAAGGCGGCACCCGAAACTTGGGGAGATTATCGGCCTATCAGCCTATGTAACGTTGTCAACAAGGTGGTCACAAAAATCCTCATGAAGAGACTCACCCCCTTTCTACCCCGCGTCATCTCAACGAACCAAAGTGGCTTTGTGAAAGGGAGATTGCTAAATGACAATGTGCTCCTCGCATAGGAAATGTTCCATGAGCTTGCAAGATGTACCCCGGCCCCGAACGTTGCAGTTAAGATTGACATGGCAAAGGCTTATGATCGAGTTCAGTGGCCATTCCTACTCAGGGTCCTCAAGCGAATGGGCTTCCCGGAGCCATGGATTGCACTTATTGAAAGATGTATAGGATCTTGTTGGTTCTCGATCCTCGTTAACGGCGCCCCTACAGGTTTCTTCAAATCAACACGCGGGCTCAGACAAGGCGACCCCATCTCCCCCGCCCTTTTTGTTCTTGCAGCTGACTATCTCTCGCGGGCTCTTGACAAACTCATTCTCGGGAATAGGGAGATGACTTTCAAACCCGCACGGGGGAGCTTAGAGATCAGCCACCTCGCCTACGCCGATGACATCATCATTTTCACGCAAGCGGCCACGACATTTCTTAGGAGACTCAGAGCGTGCCTTGACCACTATGCTGAGGTCTCGGGCCAACAAATCAACCTTGCTAAGAGTAATTTATATATTGCTGAAGCACATGAAGGATGGGCGAACATTCGGGTCCATCATAATGATGAAGAATAGTATAGTGTTTTGGAGGTTGGGAGGGTACCACCGTTGTTTTCTTGATTCTTTGTATTTTGTGTTTTGTAATGGTGTAGGATGAGGTCCGGGTTTATGGCTTGGGACCGCATACTACTCCTAAGTTTGTGAGGACACACCACTTTTGGGTGTGGCCACGTATTGTAATCGTCACTTTTTTGAAATATAGGGATGAGGGACCCAAGAACCCTCCACCATGAAGGTGTTTGATAAAAAAAAAAAAAAAAAGGGGGGCTTCTCTAGAGGTATGTTCCCTTTCCTTTATCTTGGTGTTCCTATCTACCGAGGGGTTAAGCGATCGGATATGTTTATGTTCCTTCGGGAGAAAATTGCGGCAAGGATTTCAGGATGGGCACATCGGCACCTGTCCTTCGGGGGAAGACTCACTCTAATCAAGAGCACGCTTGAGGCGGTCCCACTCCATATCTTTCAAGCAATTGAGCCCACGGGTGTTGTCCTCAAGCTGTTGGATCAACAAATGGCCCGCTTCTTCTGGGGTTCGACTAATGAGAAAAAGAAGACACACTGGATAGGTTGGGACCAGATCTGCAGTACCACTGCTGAGGGAGGCCTTGGAATCTTCAAGTTCAAAGAGGTACTCCGCGCCTTTAATATTAAGCTATGGTGGAGATTCAGGGATCAAAATTCCTTATGGGCACAATATATGATGGTTAAGTACTGCAATAAGACATCTCCACTTACGGCTCGGGTGGTGGGAAGAAATAGTCCGACCTGGAGAAGGCTCCTAAAGACTCGGGCGCAGGCTCACCCATATGTCCGATGGGTGGTGGGTAAAGGAAGGATGTATTTTTGGGATGATTTTTGGCTCGGAGATATCCCACTTAGAGAACTTAGCCTAGATGATAGGGGGAACCCCTTGGATCATGTTGGGGATTTCATCATGGATGGGGCATGGAATGAACCGAAGCTCCCGAATGCTCCAGGCACAAGCCGGACTCCCAGAACAGGTATTCCTGAAGATCCTTGACACGCCAATCATTTTGGGGGAAGAAGATACTCCGAGATGGACGTTATCTCAGACAGGGGAGTTCTCACTTCCGACAACCTGGGAGACCATCCGGGCACAAAGGCCTTTCGTCCTTGGACTTGATGATGTCTGGAGAGCTGGCCTCACCTCGTCGATTGCCATCTTCATTTGGCATCTCCTATCCAACCGAATTCCGGTGGACACGAAGCTACAATGGAGGAAAATGGAGATGGAATCTAAGTGCCAATGTTGCCCACATCGGCCGGACATTGAGTCTCTCCAACACCTCTTCATTCGAGGGGATGGAGCCGTGAGTGTCTGGAGAGAGTTTGACTCGTGGTTTGTGGGAACCTCATCTTTACTTCGGATTAATGACTCAATCCCAGAAAGAATCAAAGTTTGGTCCCAAAGACTTCAGCAACCGGGTAAGAAGCACCTCAGTAAAGTCATGCCGTACCTTATATTATGGTTCCTTTGGGCGGAGCGGAATAGGAGTCGCCATCAATTGGTCCAGTTCAAGGCCTTTAATGTGGTTTGGCAAGTTCAAATGTTTATACGGAATAGCATGGCTGACGGGAGCATCAAACCGAAGCATTGGAAGGGTGTAAACCTTAAAATCAATGTCCCGAGCCAGGTGAGGTCGAGGAGAAGTAGGCCTCTTGCGATGCCGATCAAATGGAACCCGCCTGATAGCCCTTGGATCAAGCTCAATACCGATGGCGCATACTTAGAAGACATGGAGAAGGTGGGAGGGGGAGGAATTATCCGTGATCATGAGAGTAACATGCTCGCAGCCTTCGCCACTTCACTCGAGGCCCACTCAGCCCTTGAAGCGGAGCATAGGGCCATACATCACGGGCTGACTTTAGCCCTGGATTTTGGACGACCTATTTGGGTTGAATCGGATGCCGCCCAAGCGGTTAAGCTCCTCAATGGCTCAAGCTTGGGGCCAGCACACACTAGCCGAATCTTGGCACGCATCGCCATTCAAAAGAGCCAACAGATTAACCGAACAACTTTCATACATCGGGAGGGGAACAAAGCAGCAGACCTCCTCGCAAAAATGGGACTCGAGAGCCCTGAATCTTTCTGCATGAACACCTCAACGGCCCCACGGCTCCTTAAAGCAATTGTCAGACTGGAGGCTATGGGCGTCCCCAATATTCGGGTCCAAACCAAGGATAAAGATTAGGTTTGAGTGCCGAGGAAAGATGTGTAATTCCTTGTATGTACCATGCAATAGTAATTTTGAAGAGAGTATGATGAGGTCCGGACCCTGCGGTTTCGGACCGCATACTACTCTTGCCTTCGCTATGGCATACCACTTTTGGGTATGGCCACGTTCTGTATAGTTCACAACCTTTCGAAATATAGGGATGAGGGACCCACGAACCATCCACCGTGAAGGTCTTTGGATAAAAGAAAAAAAAATCAATACCAGTTGGCTCGTTTTTTTTTTTTTTTTTTTTTTTTTTTTTTTTTTTAATCAAACACCTCTACGGTGGAGGGTTCGTGGGTCCCTCATCCCTATATTTCCACAAGAGATAATTACAAGGCGTGGCCACACCCAAAAGTGGTGTGCCGTAACAAAATCAAGAGTAGTATGCGGTCCGATCCCACAAGGTTCGGACCTCATCATACTCCTTTCCAAAAAACAATTAACCACAAAGCTAGTCACTATTGTCTCCCGTCGTCTCATGATCAACTTTGATGCCCGTCCCCGTCTAGGTTTCGGATGTGCGACACTCCCATCTCGTCCAATCTAACCAAGTCCAATAGTTCTCTCGGTGCTGAGTTGTAGTGCATTCGTAGGCCACTGTCTTGGACTAGCCCCATTTTCGCAAGGAAGTCCGCCGCTTTGTTCCCCTCCCTGTGTATGAAGGTGGCTCGGAATTTGAGTTGGCGTTTGAGAATGGTTAGTTGCGCCACCGCTTGCCGAGCGAGTGCCGGCCCCCATCCCGTCCCATTGACCAATTTGATTGCTTGCTCTGCATCTGACTCAATCCAGATTGGTAGGCCGTATTCCTTGGCTATATTTAGCCCGTGGATCATGGCCAACAGCTCCGCTTCTAACGCCGAGTGGGCTTCAAGGGGTGTGCTGACGGCGACGAGCATCTTACCCGAGTGGTCTCGAATAATCCCGCCAGCCCCTGTACTGCCGTTCGCTTCATTATAGGAGCCATCCGTGTTGAGCTTTATCCACGGCTGATCCGGGGGGTTCCATTTGATTGCCATGGCTAGGGGTAGCGCCCTGATTGCCGCCGCTTGTTGAGGAATATTGATTCCAAGTTTAACTCCCTTCCAATGTTTCGGCTTCAAGCTTCCATTAGACATAGCATTTCGAATGAACATGTGGACCTGCCATACCACGTTTTGTGGTTTAAACTGTGTGCCTTGGTGGCGGCTCCTGTTTCTCTCCGACCAAATAAACCAAAGGATGAGGTATGGAGTGGCTCGGCTAAGATGTTTCTTGTTCGGCTGTTGGCACCTTCGCGCCCACACTTCGATTCTCGTAGGGATTGTGTCATTGATATGGATGCGTGGGAACGGGCCTGTGAACCAGCCGTCGAACTCACTCCATACTCTGCGAGCTCCATATCCCTGGATGAAGAGGTGTTGGAGTGACTCAGTGTTCGGTCTGTGGGGGCAGCATTGGCACTTAGAAGCTAGCTCAATCTCCCGCCACTGAAGTTTCGTGTCAACCGGCACCCGATTGGAGAGAAGCCTCCAGATAAAGATGGCTATTGAGTTGGTGAGGCCTACCTTCCAAACGTCCCCCAAACCATGGATGATCGGGTTTCGTCCTCGAAGTGTGTCCCATGTCGAAACCACCGTGAATTCCCCATGCTTAGAGAGGTTCCACCTCGGGATATCCTGTTCGTCATGGAGGATCGGTGTATTAATGATGCCATCGATAACATGCTGAGGGAGGCCGGCCTGATTGTGAAGGAGTTGAAGCTTGGGCACATCCCAACCACCATTTGTAATGAACTCCGAGACCCGGGTGGTTGGTCTTCCCCTATCATCAAGGCTAAGTTCCCTCAGAGGGCTATTGCCAAGCCAAATGTCATCCCAGAAGTAGATGTCCCCTTGTCCCACTAGCCATCTCATGTGCGGTTGCGCGAGGGGCCATGCTCTTGAGAGCCTTCTCCACGTAGGGCTACTCCTGCTCGGCAATCTCAAGGTGAGCGGTGTGGAGTTGGAGCAATATTTTGCCATCATGTATCTTGCCCAAAGGGAGTTTTGCTCCCGAAATCGCCACCACAGTTTGATATTGAAAGCGTGGAGGACCTCCATAGTTTTTCGGATCCCAAGGCCTCCTTCATCAGTGGGCCGGCACATTTGTTCCCATCCAATCCAATGGGTCCGCTTCTTTTCATTCGTAGACCCCCAAAAGAATCGGGCCATTTGTTGATCAAGTTGCTTGAGGGTACCGGCCGTGGGCTCGACGGCTTGAAAGATGTGCAAGGGGATCGCTTCAAGAGTGCTCTTAATCAACGTAAGCCTTCCTCCAAAGGATAGGTGACGGTGTGCCCATCCTGAGATCCTTCTTGCAATCTTTTCCCGTAGAAAGAGGAACATGTCCGTGCGCTTGACACCACGGTAGATAGGGACACCGAGATAGAGAAAAGGAAAGGCCCCTCTAGAGAAGCCTCCTTCCGCCTGGATCGAGTTTGCCCAGTGTTCATGGGCCTCGGCAATATAGAAATTACTCTTGGCGAGGCTGACTTGTTGGCCGGAGACTCTTTCATATGTTTCGAGACAGGCTCTTAGCCGGCGCATAGGATTTGCCGCCGCTTGAGTGAAGATGATAATGTCGTCCGCATAGGCTAGATGGCTGATCTCCATGCATCTCCGGGAGGCTTTGAACGTCATGTCCTTTTGGCCGAGGATGAGCTTATCTAATGCTCGGGACAGGTAGTCCGCCGCGATTACGAACAGAGCAGGGGAGATCGGGTCTCCTTGCCGAAGTCCTCGAGTTGATCTAAAGAAGCCCGAGGGTGCCCCGTTAACAAGGACCGAGAACCAGCAACACCCAATACACCTCTCCATAAGTGAAATCCATGAATCCGGGAAACCCATACGGCGTAAAACTTTGAAGAGGAATGGCCATTGGACCCTATCATAGGCTTTAGCCATGTCAATCTTTACTGCCACATTAGGCGCTGGGGAGCATCTAGCAAGCTCATGGAACATCTCTTGAGCCAGAAGTGCGTTGTCGTTAAGGAGCCGACCTTTGACAAATCCACTTTGGTTTGGGGAGATGACCTGTGGGAGGAAAGGAGAGAGTCGAGAGGTGAGTACCTTGGTAATGATCTTGTTTAACACATTGCAGAGACTGATGGGTCGGTAGTCGGTCCATGATTCCGGCGAAGCCTTCTTTGGGATAAGGACTATGCTTGTGGCCGTGATGCTCCTCGGCAGGAAGGCCCCTCTGAAGAACTGTCTGATTGCGTCCACTACCTCCGGTCCCACAATAGGCCAGCAGGCTTGATAGAAGGTGGCCGAGAAGCCGTCGGGTCCGGGTGCACTATCTCCGGAAATGCAAAAGGTGGCACTCCTGACCTCGTCCGCACTTGGAGCATCTGCGATGTCAGCGAACTGCTCGGCTGAGTGGACCTGCTGGATTAGGTCGAGGTCTGGATCTTCAAGTGTCGGATTATTGGGGGCAAGGAGTTGTTGGAAGAACTCCACTGCGGACTTTTTAATCTCGGCTTCCTCGGTGAGCTCCTGCCCATTGACACGTATTGAATGGATGCGGAGACGAACCCTCTTTTGTTTCACCCAGCTTTGGTAGAACCGGGTATTTTTGTCTCCCTCGGCAAGCCACCTCAGAGCTGCCTTCTGTCGCCAAAAATCTTCTTCCATTTTCAGCAAAAGGATGTACTCGGCAATGTGTTTGTTGATCGCTGTCCTGTGATCCGGGGTCGGCCTTGCTTCGAAACAAGATTGGGCAAAAGCAATTTCTTCCTCCTTTTCTTTTAGATTAGCATGAATGTTTCCAAAAACCTCTTTGTTCCACTCCTTAAGGGCCTTTTTAACTCTGGCCTGCTTGATTTGAATGTTTAGGATTCCACCCGCCCCCGTGGGCTCCTCCCATGCTTTTTGCACTACGGCCATGAATCCTTCATGTCGGATCCACATGTTCTGGAACCTGAAAGCCTTGGCTCCAGCGGATGTGTTCATCTTCGTGCACCTGACAAGAATTGGTCCATGGTCCGAGGCAATCCGGGGGAGGTTCGTAACCCGAGTAGCCTCGAAGGTCTTAGTCCAATCCTCGCTGACAAGCACTCTATCCAACCTTTCAAAAAGGCCATTCTTGGCCCAAGTGAATGCCGCTCCATCAAAACCAGGGTCAAGCAGCCTACAATCTTCCGTTGCCTCCGCAAAATCTACCATCTCGGCTTGCCGGTTGGTATCACTTCCAACTCTGTCTTGATGAGATAGCATGGTGTTGAAATCGCCACCGATGATCCAAGGTGTTCCCTCAAGAGGCCCGGCAATCTCTCTCATCTTGTCCCATAGGTGATGTCTTTCAGCCCTTGTACATTTGGCGTACACGGCTGAGATGGCCACCGGCCTAGCAAGGCGGTGGGATTTGAGGTACCCGTGGAGAATTTGTTCCGAGTCAACCTCAATATCAAAATTGGACCCCTCTTCCGCAAACATCCAAATCTTCTCGTTCATGTTCGAACCAATGAAGGACAGCCCCAAGGCCTTAGAGAAACGGTCCGGGTCCGGTTGTGTGAGCGGTTCCATTATTGCAAGAAATAAAACATTATGACAACCAATTAGTCTTTTCAGAACGTTTTGAGTGGGCGCATTCGCGATCCCCCTCACGTTCCAAAACATGAGATTGTACGACATTATTAACAAGAAGGGTGCGTACCCAAAGAGGTTGAAGGCCCTCCTTGATAGTCAGTACGGTGTTGCTCTTTGTTCGGAGCGACCTCCTCGGCGTCCTCGGCCGAACTGTTGCCTCCTAACTTCTCGGCCCCCACATGCAATTCCATAAGGTCTTCGTCCGCATCCCCACAATTCTCAACATCAAATTCTCCGTTCTCCATGAGAGTATAATATTGGTTAGTGCTCATGTGGTTCTTTGCCGAGAAGAACCCACGCCCCCTTGTCAAAGCATGGCGCGCGCCTCCTCTCGGATTCCCTCGCCGAACTGGTGAGACCAAGCTCCTCGCAATGGGGGAGCCCCACTCCACGTCCATGTTCCCACGTGGTGTTGGTGGTTCGGTGGTGGGATGCAATGGATTCCCCCGGTTCGGTGGGGACTTCCCAGTCTCGATCCCGGCAATAAGCCCGGCATTCTGAGTTCCGGAGCTCGGTCCGCTCCCCAAAGTAGAGTCACCCTTGGAGTTCGGTCCCTCCCAGGGAATATCACCGGAGTCCTCCCCATTTGTTTTGTTATTGTTTGGTCGATCACCGGCCTTGCCTTGCTTCTTCCCCTGATGTTTCCATTCGTTGGAGCTGGAGGCATTCTTCCCCATATCTTGCTTCCCCTTCTCGGTCTGTCTCTCGGGTTGTGGCTGTTTTGGCGGGCCGTTGTGGTAGTTTCTCTTTGGCGGCCGTTCCTTCTTGCCCGTCGCATAGCACACCTCACTTGCATGGCCGACATGTTTGCATTCTCGGCAATATGATGGTATCTTGTCCCATCGGACTCGCTGCACCGTTTCTCGCCCACCAAGATCGAGGATTATCTCTTCGGTAGGTGGTTTTGTGATGTCTATCTCGACGCAGATTCGGGCAAATGAAAGCCGAGTCTTGTTTGCCGTGGCTCGATCAATTTGTATTGGATTGCCGAGAAGCTTGCCGATGGCGAATAAGGCGGATTGGTCGAAAAGGTGAATGGGGAGGCCAATTAGGTTGCACCAGATTGCCGCAATGGGGGACTCGCAGTAAGCATCAAAGTCCGGGGACCATTTGAAGACCCTCATCGGGTGTCGGTCAATGAGCCAAACGGGCGTACCCCTTGGGCCTCCAAGGATTCGGGCATAGTCCGCCAAGTCCTCGCATTGAATGAGAATATGTTTAGCATTAATGTACTTCCAACTAAATCCACACCGAAGTTTAATATTGTCGAGGGTCTTTTGGATTTGCAGTCCCGTAGGGATAGAGTGAGAAAACTTACCCACAATGGCGTGTCCCATGCTCTCAGCAAGCTTTTGAGTTTCCGCTCCGGAGAAGTAAATGGCCGGGATGCCGTCGGACACTGAAGCAAATCCAATGTTCTGGAGCTTATCCGGTTCAAAGGCTTGGGGGCCGGTAGGGTCAGTCGAGCCTTTGAGCATGTCCGCCATCGTTTTCGGCCGACCGGGGTGGCTTGCGGCGCCTTCACCCCGGCCTTGTAGAGTGTTACTCGCCGAGCCCGACGGGGTACCCCTAAGCAAGTCCGCCATCGATTTCGGCCACGGCGAGGGCCCCAGTGTAGCTTCTACCCCCCCAAGTTGATTAACTACATTCAGCCCTTGTGTTGCGGCATCCGTCGCGGACTTAGGTGTGTTTCCATTTCTCTTCGGATTGTTGAGTTCGGCTTCTCCATTCTCGGTGTGGATCTTCTCGGCACCTACGTTGCCGTTGTGTGCCCTTCTCGGCTTTTCCATTCTCGGCTTTTCGGCTTTTTCTTTCTCGGTGTGGATCTTCTCGACTTTATCCTTCTCGGTGAGGGTCTGTTCGGCATCATCCATAGGCGTATCGTTGGGTGTTGGTGTGTCTCTTGTCACTGCAACCATCTCGGCACTAGGCGTGGCCTTGTTCATCGTCTCGATAAAAGGCTTTTCTCGGTAGACGTTAGGGTTCGACTTCGGTCGCGGCTGGCCGAACTCCGCACAATAATGTTCCGAACTAGCCTCAAACGTAGCTCGGAGCTTGCTAGTTCGTCCTCGTTCGAGAGGGGGAAAGTCCTCAAGAGAGGGTCCATTTCCATCCCGAGGTGTGTGTGTGACACTTTGCATGCATCCCGAAGGGTTTAGGGGGAACTCCAGTGGATTGTGGCCGGCCGTAATGAGAGGTTGCGCAACCAATGTGTCTAGCATCTCCGCCGAGTCCAAGGCGGCTAAGTGGATGATTTCGGCCTTTGTTGGTTGCGTTGGGGACTCCACGACAATCGTCTCACGTGAGCTCTTGGGACGGAAAGGAGTTAGCCCACTTTCGGAAGGAGGTTTTGGTCTCCAAGCCAATTCGGGAAAGTTGGGTTGCTGCAAAAAGGAGCTAGATTTTTGTTGTTTTGGGGGCTCAACGGATGCATTGGGGCCAGCATCACGTGGTGTTCCGAAGTGGCAAGGCGCCAAGGAACTTTCGGAAAGTGATTTTGTTGTTGTGCCCATTTCGGGCAAGTTGACTAGCGCGTCCACCCAGGCCTTTTGACCCATGCTAGAGCCATCTCTCTCCGAGCAGCCATCATGTGGGGGGTTGTGCTCTCCTCCGTCACCAGTCCCCGCGTTTGCGCCGGCCGCAAGGTCGTCGGCCGGAGCGTTGTCAACAGTTCTGGCGCCGGCAAGTTCTTCATTAATCTTAGCTTCATCTTCACCGTTGAGATTAGGGGAGGGCTCCATCGACGTCGGGAAGATGGGGCCTTTGCATTTTGGGCTTCCGACCGGCGAGCTCCCTTCGGCCCCGAAATCAATCTTCTTCCTAAGTTGCTTGTCCTCCGGCATCGGTGAGGGTACGAACCTTTTCCGACCAGTGCCTTTGATGGGAGGGGCTGGTGTACTTTTCCGTGCCTTCACCTTCATTTTCAAAGTTTTCCTCGCCACTTTCCTGCAGGGAAAAATTATGGAGGAAGACTCCTCCGACGTGAAATTCATTGGCTGGTCCGAGAGAGGGTCCTCGGCCGGCCGGAGGACCATTAGCTGGTCCGAGATGGTGCGCGGTTCTTCTGACTCCGGGGGGGGATCCGGCAGGCGCTCCGGCATGATCGAGAGAATGAGTCGAGTCACCAGCCGCTCCGGAGCTTTGTTCGTGCCTTAGCCAAGGGAGTGGTTGGTTGGTGAGAATCCGAGGTCGGGAGGATGGTGGGTGGCTGGTGGAGCGGGGGCGTGAGGGGGACCGTCGACAGTGGTGAGCCGAGCGAGAATGGGGTGGGCGGCGATGTGGGAACTCAAAACGTGGTGGGGGATTCTAGAGAGAAGGGAGAGCGTCTCTCTCTAACTTACAATTCTTGGTAAATGCCAATACCAGTTGGCTCGTGATACCAAATGATAAGGATTAGGATACGACGAAGGACCCGTTGGATATATTGATCCAAGAACCCAACGTATAAGGTTTGGCAGCGGACTCCCTTGATTAATAATCTGGTTTGATCCACTTCCAGAGCTTAGAAAACCTCGACCCAATGGCTATATGATCAGCCAAGAACCTCGGTATGGTTGAACGCCACAAGAACTTGCTCAAAGTATCTTGATAAGTTCCAAACAAGTGAAAACCTCTACAAAGAGAATTCAACTAACAAGACAAAGTCTATTTCGTATTTGATCAATGGTATCTTCAAATGACATGCTTACAAGCCTATTTATAGGCTAGAATGGACTTTTACAAGTCTCACATCATTAGTACAACTTAAGACACTTAAAAATGACTCATAATAAAAGAAAAGTAACTCCTAAACCTTTGGTGTAACTCCAGGATATCTAAAGTCACTTATTTAACATAAAATGTAACTAAAATAGACCCACCCCAAGACCCTAGCGGAAATCTTTTCCCGTAGGAACATAAACTTATCTGTACGTTTCACACCACAATAGAGAGGAACTCCCAAGTAGAGGAAAGGGAAGGTACCTCGGGAGAAGCCTACTTCACTTGTATTGCATTCGCACATCTTTCATGTTTTTCATCGATGGCATCATTAATACACCGATCCTCCATGACGAACAGGATATCCCGAGGTGGAACCTCTCTAAGCATGGGGAATTCACGGTGGCTTCGACATGGGACACATTTCGAGGACGAAACCCGATCATCCATGGTTTGGGGGACGTTTGGAAGGTAGGCCTCACCAACTCAATAGCCATCTTTATCTGGAGGCTTCTCTCCAATCGGGTGCCGGTTGACACGAAACTTCAGTGGCGGGAGATTGAGCTAGCTTCTAAGTGCCAATGCTGCCCCCACAGACCGAACACTGAGTCACTCCAACACCTCTTCATCCAGGGATATGGAGCTCGCAGAGTATGGAGTGAGTTCGACGGCTGGTTCACAGGCCCGTTCCCACGCATCCATATCAATGACACAATCCCCACGAGAATCGAAGTGTGGGCGCGAAGGTGCCAACAGCCGAGCAAGAAACATCTTAGCCGAGCCACTCCATACCTCATCCTTTGGTTTATTTGGTCGGAGAGAAACAGGAGCCGCCACCAAGGCACACAGTTTAAACCACAAAACGTGGTATGGCAGGTCCACATGTTCATTCGGAATGCTATGTCTAATGGAAGCTTGAAGCCGAAACATTGGAAGGGAGTTAAACTTGGAATCAATATTCCTCAACAAGCGGCGGCAATCAGGGCGCTACCCCTAGCCATGGCAATCAAATGGAACCCCCCGGATCAGCCGTGGATAAAGCTCAACACGGATGGCTCCTATAATGAAGCGAACGGCAGTACAGGGGCTGGCGGGATTATTCGAGACCACTCGGGTAAGATGCTCGTCGCCGTCAGCACACCCCTTGAAGCCCACTCGGCGTTAGAAGCGGAGCTGTTGGCCATGATCCACGGGCTAAATATAGCCAAGGAATACGGCCTACCAATCTGGATTGAGTCAGATGCAGAGCAAGCAATCAAATTGGTCAATGGGACGGGATGGGGGCCGGCACTCGCTCGGCAAGCGGTGGCGCAACTAACCATTCTCAAACGCCAACTCAAATTCCGAGCCACCTTCATACACAGGGAGGGGAACAAAGCGGCGGACTTCCTTGCGAAAATGGGGCTAGTCCAAGACAGTGGCCTACGAATGCACTACAATTCAGCACCGAGAGAACTATTGGACTTGGTTAGATTGGACGAGATGGGAGTGTCGCACATCCGAAGCCTAGACGGGGACGGGCATCAAAGTTGATCATGAGACGACGGGAGACAATAGTGACTAGCTTTGTGGTTAATTGTTTTTTGGAAAGGAGTATGATGAGGTCCGAACCTTGTGGGATCGGACCGCATACTACTCTTGATTTTGTTACGGCACACCACTTTTGGGTGTGGCCACGCCTTGTAATTATCTCTTGTGGAAATATAGGGATGAGGGACCCACGAACCCTCCACCGTAGAGGTGTTTGATTAAAAAAAAAAAAAAAAAAAAAAAAAAAAAAAAAAAAAAAAAAAAAAAAATGTTTTTCATCGATGTAAAAATTGCTCTTGGCCAGATTGATTTGGTGCCCGGACACATCCGCGTAGTTATCGAGGCAGGCTCTAAGCCTCCTCAGGGGATTCGCAGCCGCTTGCGTGAAAATGATGATGTCATCGGCATACGCGAGGTGGCTGATCTCCATATATCGATGAGTAGCCTGAAAAGTCATTTCCTTCTGCCCCAGTATTAGTTTATCAAGGGCTCTCGAGAGATAGTCCGCAGCAATCACAAACGAGCTGGGAAGATGGGGTCTCCTTGACGCAATCCCCGAGAGGATTTGAAAAAGCCCGCCGGGGCACCATTGACTTGTTACCGAGAACCAACATGTGCTAATGCATCTCTCAACCATCGAAACCCAAGCATTTGGGAATCCCATCCTTCTAAGGACCTTAAGTAGGAAAGGCCATTGCACCCGGTCGTAGGGCTTGGCCATATCAATCTTAATCGCAACATTTGGGGTTGGAGTGCATCTGGCTAGCTCATAGAACATTTCCTGAGCAAGGAGCACATTGTCGTTGAGGAGTCTCCCTTTCACGAATCCACTTTGGTTCGGGGACACAACCTGCGGCAGAAACGGCGTTAGCCTTTTAGCAATAATTTTTGTGATCACCTTATTAATGACGTTGCAAAGGCTGATGGGCCGGTAGTCCCCCCACGTCGTAGGTGCTGATTTTTAGGGATGAGTACGACACTCGTGGCCGTGATGCTTCGGGGGAGGAACGCCCCCGAGGAAGAATTGTACGATTACCACCTCCACATCTGGCCCCACGGTATCCCAGCACGCTTGGAAAAAGGTAGCCCTGAAGCCATCCGGCCCTAGCGCACTGTTCGGAAATATAAAAAACGGCTCTTTTAATTTCTTCTGATCCTGGAGCCTTGGGGAGATCCTCCAATTGCTCCGAGGGAAGCAGGTGGTGTGCAGGAGGTCAAGGTCCCGGTTGGCAAGTTCCGGGCAATCGGGCCCAAGGAGACCTTTGAAAAAGTTGACCGCCGAGTTTCTAATCTCCGTTTCGTCCGTTAGCTCTTGCCCATTCTCTTCAATCCTATGAATTCTTAACCTGGTCCTCTTTTTGCTTGACCCAGCTTTGGTAGAACCTGGTGTTGTTATCTCCTTCCGCAAGCCATCTCAAGGTCGCTTTCTGATGCCAAAAATCTTCCTCCATCTTAAGGGATAGGATGTAGTTAGAGATAAGCTTGTTGATCTCTGTTCTGTTCCCCGGCGTTGGATCCTCTTCAAAATCAGCTTGAGCCACGGCAATGCTTTCTTCAAGATTTCTGAGGTTAATGTGAACGTTCCCAAACACCTCCTTGTTCCACACTTTAAGGTTATTACGAAAATCCTCACCAGAAGGCTCACTCCAATCCTCCCGAAGGTGATCTCCCCAAATCAGAGTGGCTTTGTGAAGGGGCGGTTATTGAATGATAATGTCTTACTAGCCCAGGAAATGTTCCATGAACTCTCGCGAAGCTCCCCGGCTCCAAATGTGGAGATCAAGATCAACATGGCCAAGACCTATGATCATGTCCAATGGCCCTTCCTGTTGAGAGCCCTACGCCGAATGGGGTTCCCGGAGGCTTGGGTTTCGATGAACGAGAGATGCGTGTGATGGTTCTGGTTTTCGGTCCTTATAAATGGCGCCCCATCCGTATTCTTTAAATCGACATGAGGACTTAGGCAGGGTGATCCCATCTCCCTGGCCTTGTTTGCTCTCGCCGTGAACTATCTTTCAAGGGCCCTCGATAAGTTTATCTTAGGGATAAAAGAAATGGCATACAAGGCCACTAGACAATGTATGGGGTCAGCCACCTAGCCTATGTCGATGATATCATCATTTTTACACTTGCGGTAACAAATCCCCTCCGGCAGCTCAGAGCTTGCCTTGATGAGTATGAGATGATCTCGGGCCAGCAAGTCAACTTCTCTAAGAGCAACTTTTACATTGATGAAGCTCATGAAGGGAGCGCAAGCCTTATCCAAACCGAAGGCGGCTTCTCCCGAGGTAATTTCCCGTTCCTTTATTTGGGGTCCCCATCTACCGTGGAGTTAAACGCACAGATATGTTCATGTTTCTTCGAGAAAAAGTTGCAGGAAGAATCTCAGGATGGGCACATCGGCATCTCTCCTTTGGAGGAAGGCTTACTCTCATTAAAAGTACCCTTGAGGCGGTCCCAATTCATATCTTCCAAGCTATTGAACCAACTGCCGGTGCCCTTAACCAATTGTCAAGCCATGGTGCATGGATAATAACTCGGCCTCAAGAGCTGAGTGTGTGGTGAGCGGGAGCGCCAAGGCTACTAGCAACCTTCCCGAGTGGTCCCGGATGAGGCCTCCGCCCCTGACTTTCCCGGTTGCTTCGCAAAACGCACCATCCGTGTTAAGTTTCAGCCACGGTTGGTCCGGGGGGTTCCATTTGACCATCTTGGCTAGTGGCTGCGGACTTCTTGGGGCGGCGTGACTCGGGATGTTGACTCCAAGCCGAACGCCCTTCCAATGCTTCGGCTTGAGGCTGCCGTTCGCCATGCTATTCCGGATGAAAGTGAGAGTCTTCCAAACCACATTGTTCGCCTTGAATTGGACTTCTTGGTGCTTGCTTCTATTCCTTTCTGCCCAGACAGACCAGAAGATAAGGTAAGGCATGAGGCGACTGAGATGTTTCCTACCCGGTTGCTGTAATCTTGTCCCCCAGACATCGAGCCTAGTTGGTATGGTATCGTTGATCCGAAGTGGTGGGGAGGAGCCTTCAAACCACCCATCAAATTCCCTCCACACCTTCGAAGCGCCCACTCCTTGGATGAAGAGGTGTTGTAGGGTCTCGGTGTGTGGTCTGTGGGGGCAGCATTGACACTAGGACGCCAGCTCGATCTTCCGCCATTGGAGCATCGAGTCGACTGGAATACGGTTAGACAAGAGTATCCAAATAAAGATGGCAATGGTTGTAGTGAGGCCTGCCTTCCATCCGGAGTGCTTCCCAGGTTGAGGCTAGCGAAAACTCACCACGCCGGGATAAGGTCCATCTCGGTACGTTCGGCTCCCCGGAGAGAATCGGGGTGTTGAGGATATCGGTAAAAATCTGTTGTGGGAGGCCAGCCTGGCACGGACCACTCCTCCCCCTCCTGCTTTATCCAAAGCTTCCATGTATACTCCAACCGTGTTAACCTTGATCCACAAGCCCTCGGGGGGGGTGCCACTTGATCGGCATCACCAATGGTCTCGGCCCCCTTGAGACTGTCTGGCTCGGAATGCTCATTCCCAAATGCACCCCCTTCCAGTGTTTCGCCTTGATGGTCCCATTGGCCATGTTGTTGTGGATAAACATCTGAACTTGCCACACCACGTTGTACGATTTGAATTGGGTTTGCTCATGCCGGCTTCAGTTACGCTCCGCCCAAATGTACTAAAGGATGAGGTACGGAATGACTCGGCAGAGATGTTTTCTATCATCATGTTGCATCCGGTGCGACCAGACCTCTAATCTATCCGGAATGGTGTCAGTTATCCGCAGAGAGGGTGCCGACCCTCCAAACCACCCGTCGAACTCTCGCCAAACACAAAATGCACCTCGGCCTTGGATGAAGAGGTGCTGAAGGGATTCGGTGTTAGGGCTCCTGGGGCAGCATTGGCATTTTGAGGCCAGTTCGATCTTCCTCCACTGGAGTTTGGAGTCGACCGGGATGCGGTTCAACAGGAGGCGCCAATTAAAGATTGCAATAGAGTTAGTCAGGCCGGCCCTCCAAATGTCATCGAGCCCTTGAATCCTTGGTCTATGTGTGCGAATGATGTCCCATGTTGTTGCTAATGAGAATTCTCCAAGTCTAGAAGGGACCACCTTGGGATATCCGGTTCCCCAGCAATGACCGGAGTATCTAGGATCTGAGATATTACCTGCTGTGGTAGGCCGGCCAGGTCGTGAAGTTGTTGGAGCTTGGCTTCATTCCACTCGCCATCCATGAGAAAGTCCTCAACCAAGGAGTTGTGGTCGCCCCTATCATCAAAACTTAGGGACCGAATAGTGGCGTCGCCCACCCAAATGTCATCCCAAAAGTAGATTTCTCCTTTGCCCACCACCCATCTAATGTGAGGGTTCGCCTGATGTCTCGCTCGCATGAGTCTTTTCCAAGTTGGGCTATTGTGCCCGGAGGGGTTGGCCGCAAGGGGGGAAGTCTTCGTGCAGTATTTCATCTTCATATATCTAGCCCAGAGCGAACTTTGCTCTCGAAAATGCCACCATAGCTTGATGTTGAAGGCACAGAGCACTTCTTTGGATTTTCGAACCCCGAGCCCCCCTTTGGAAGTCGGGAGGCATATCTGATCCCATCCAATCCAATGTGTTTTCTTTCTCTCATTTGTCGAACCCCAGAAGAACCGAGCCATCTGTTGGTCCAATTGCTTGAGAGCCCCGGAGGTTGGCTCGATAGCTTGGAAGATGTGGAGTGGCACCGCTTCGAGTGTGCTCTTGATGAGAGTAAGCCTTCCTCCAAACGAAAGATGACGGTGCGCCCAGCCCGTAACTCTCGCAGCAATCTTTTCCCGGAGGAACAAAAACATGTCTGTACGCTTCACCCCTCGATAGATAGGGACCCCAAGATAAAGGAAAGGGAAAGTACCTCGAGAAAATCCACCTTCGGCTTGGATTAGGTCGGCGCATCTCTCGTGTTTCTCGGCAATGTAGAAATTACTTTTTGCGAGGTTGATATGTTGTCCAGAGATTCCCGCGTATTCATCAAGACATGCTCTGAGCCATCTCAGCGGAGGCTGCCGCTAACTTCCGGTCTCTATTACAAAATTTCATGAGTATATGGTGTATTTTAGGAATTTGACAATAGGGACAGAGAAGGCAGATTTGTTGAATTACCGTACTCGAACAGAGAGTGTCAAGAGAGTGAATGGGGTCGGACTTGGTTCTTCTCGGCTACTCTCTTTTCTTCCTTCTGCCATGAAAATTACACAACGATGAACACATAGGAAAAGGGGTTGGATGGAAAGTGTAGAAAGGATAAAGATTACCTCTTGTTAGATTAGAATGGAAAGGAAAGGACGAAGAAGGATCTTTGCCTCAACTCTTTGCTCTTGGTTTGTGAATTGGAAAATGAGTGAATGTGTAGGAGGGGCTGGAAGAGCAAAATAGGGTAGAAATAACCGTTCCTGGAATAAGTAATTGAGGTAATCGATTCTCTAATCAATTAGAATTAAAGGTGATTGGAGTTTATTTTTTGAGCAGATTGAAGAGTGGAGGAACGGTTAGGAGCGTGAGAGAGGGTGTAAAAAGAGTAACTGATTTCACAAATAATTTGTGTCTGACTGAAAAATCACAATAGAGTGAGAAGAGATCTGTAGTGGGATCCTCTATTTTTCTTGGAATTATTTAATGTATGGTTTAATTTATTTGGGTCCAAGACCGTTTGTATTTTATCTAAATTATGTAGCCTACAAATTATATTTCACAAGAATGGACTTGTTTTAATTGTTTAATTTATTGAGTCCAACACGAAATTGAGTCCAATAAATATTCCTCAAGGAAATGATTTAATTAAAATTAATTGTGATTTCACCATCACTATTTCAAGCTCAAAAACAAGTTATCAAATATTCGGAAAAAAACAAGTAAATTCACCCCGCATCAATTATTCAAACAGCCACGTCACGTAATCTACGAAGGTGACTCGGTCAACGCACAGTCAAAAATTCCAACTCAATATTAGGTCACAAGAAAATCAAATAACAATTTCACTCTTTTTTTTTTTTTTTTTTTTTTTTTTTTTTTTTTTTTTTTTTTTTTAATCAAACACCTCTACGGTGGAGGGTTCGTGGGTCCCTCATCCCTATATTTCCACAAGAGATAATTACAAGGCGTGGCCACACCCAAAAGTGGTGTGCCGTAACAAAATCAAGAGTAGTATGCGGTCCGATCCCACAAGGTTCGGACCTCATCATACTCCTTTCCAAAAAACAATTAACCACAAAGCTAGTCACTATTGTCTCCCGTCGTCTCATGATCAACTTTGATGCCCGTCCCCGTCTAGGTTTCGGATGTGCGACACTCCCATCTCGTCCAATCTAACCAAGTCCAATAGTTCTCTCGGTGCTGAGTTGTAGTGCATTCGTAGGCCACTGTCTTGGACTAGCCCCATTTTCGCAAGGAAGTCCGCCGCTTTGTTCCCCTCCCTGTGTATGAAGGTGGCTCGGAATTTGAGTTGGCGTTTGAGAATGGTTAGTTGCGCCACCGCTTGCCGAGCGAGTGCCGGCCCCCATCCCGTCCCATTGACCAATTTGATTGCTTGCTCTGCATCTGACTCAATCCAGATTGGTAGGCCGTATTCCTTGGCTATATTTAGCCCGTGGATCATGGCCAACAGCTCCGCTTCTAACGCCGAGTGGGCTTCAAGGGGTGTGCTGACGGCGACGAGCATCTTACCCGAGTGGTCTCGAATAATCCCGCCAGCCCCTGTACTGCCGTTCGCTTCATTATAGGAGCCATCCGTGTTGAGCTTTATCCACGGCTGATCCGGGGGGTTCCATTTGATTGCCATGGCTAGGGGTAGCGCCCTGATTGCCGCCGCTTGTTGAGGAATATTGATTCCAAGTTTAACTCCCTTCCAATGTTTCGGCTTCAAGCTTCCATTAGACATAGCATTCCGAATGAACATGTGGACCTGCCATACCACGTTTTGTGGTTTAAACTGTGTGCCTTGGTGGCGGCTCCTGTTTCTCTCCGACCAAATAAACCAAAGGATAAGGTATGGAGTGGCTCGGCTAAGATGTTTCTTGTTCGGCTGTTGGCACCTTCGCGCCCACACTTCGATTCTCGTAGGGATTGTGTCATTGATATGGATGCGTGGGAACGGGCCTGTGAACCAGCCGTCGAACTCACTCCATACTCTGCGAGCTCCATATCCCTGGATGAAGAGGTGTTGGAGTGACTCAGTGTTCGGTCTGTGGGGGCAGCATTGGCACTTAGAAGCTAGCTCAATCTCCCGCCACTGAAGTTTCGTGTCAACCGGCACCCGATTGGAGAGAAGCCTCCAGATAAAGATGGCTATTGAGTTGGTGAGGCCTACCTTCCAAACGTCCCCCAAACCATGGATGATCGGGTTTCGTCCTCGAAGTGTGTCCCATGTCGAAGCCACCGTGAATTCCCCATGCTTAGAGAGGTTCCACCTCGGGATATCCTGTTCGTCATGGAGGATCGGTGTATTAATGATGCCATCGATAACATGCTGAGGGAGGCCGGCCTGATTGTGAAGGAGTTGAAGCTTGGGCACATCCCAACCACCATTTGTAATGAACTCCGAGACCCGGGTGGTTGGTCTTCCCCTATCATCAAGGCTAAGTTCCCTCAGAGGGCTATTGCCAAGCCAAATGTCATCCCAGAAGTAGATGTCCCCTTGTCCCACTAGCCATCTCATGTGCGGTTGCGCGAGGGGCCATGCTCTTGAGAGCCTTCTCCACGTAGGGCTACTCCTGCTCGGCAATCTCAAGGTGAGCGGTGTGGAGTTGGAGCAATATTTTGCCATCATGTATCTTGCCCAAAGGGAGTTTTGCTCCCGAAATCGCCACCACAGTTTGATATTGAAAGCGTGGAGGACCTCCATAGTTTTTCGGATCCCAAGGCCTCCTTCATCAGTGGGCCGGCACATTTGTTCCCATCCAATCCAATGGGTCCGCTTCTTTTCATTCGTAGACCCCCAAAAGAATCGGGCCATTTGTTGATCAAGTTGCTTGAGGGTACCGGCCGTGGGCTCGACGGCTTGAAAGATGTGCAAGGGGATCGCTTCAAGAGTGCTCTTAATCAACGTAAGCCTTCCTCCAAAGGATAGGTGACGGTGTGCCCATCCTGAGATCCTTCTTGCAATCTTTTCCCGTAGAAAGAGGAACATGTCCGTGCGCTTGACACCACGGTAGATAGGGACACCGAGATAGAGAAAAGGAAAGGCCCCTCTAGAGAAGCCTCCTTCCGCCTGGATCGAGTTTGCCCAGTGTTCATGGGCCTCGGCAATATAGAAATTACTCTTGGCGAGGCTGACTTGTTGGCCGGAGACTCTTTCATATTTTTCGAGACAGGCTCTTAGCCGGCGCATAGGATTTGCCGCCGCTTGAGTGAAGATGATAATGTCGTCCGCATAGGCTAGATGGCTGATCTCCATGCATCTCCGGGAGGCTTTGAACGTCATGTCCTTTTGGCCGAGGATGAGCTTGTCTAATGCTCGGGACAGGTAGTCCGCCGCGATTACGAACAGAGCAGGGGAGATCGGGTCTCCTTGCCGAAGTCCTCGAGTTGATCTAAAGAAGCCCGAGGGTGCCCCGTTAACAAGGACCGAGAACCAGCAACACCCAATACACCTCTCCATAAGTGAAATCCATGAATCCGGGAAACCCATACAGCGTAAAACTTTGAAGAGGAATGGCCATTGGACCCTATCATAGGCTTTAGCCATGTCAATCTTTACTGCCACATTAGGCGCTGGGGAGCATCTAGCAAGCTCATGGAACATCTCTTGAGCCAGAAGTGCGTTGTCGTTAAGGAGCCGACCTTTGACAAATCCACTTTGGTTTGGGGAGATGATCTGTGGGAGGAAAGGAGAGAGTCGAGAGGAGAGTACCTTGGTAATGATCTTGTTTGAAACATTGCAGAGACTGATGGGTCGGTAGTCGGTCCATGATTCCGGCGAAGCCTTCTTTGGGATAAGGACAATGCTTGTGGCCGTGATGCTCCTCGGCAGGAAGGCCCCTCTGAAGAACTGTCTGATTGCGTCCACTACCTCCGGTCCCACAATAGGCCAGCAGGCTTGATAGAAGGTGGCCGAGAAGCCGTCGGGTCCGGGTGCACTATCTCCGGAAATGCAAAAGGTGGCACTCCTGACCTCGTCCGCACTTGGAGCATCTGCGATGTCAGCGAACTGCTCGGCTGAGTGGACCTGCTGGATTAGGTCGAGGTCTGGATCTTCAAGTGTCGGATTGTTGGGGGCAAGGAGTTGTTGGAAGAACTCCACTGCGGACTTTTTAATCTCGGCTTCCTCGGTGAGCTCCTGCCCATTGACACGTATTGAATGGATGCGGAGACGAACCCTCTTTTGTTTCACCCAGCTTTGGTAGAACCGGGTATTTTTGTCTCCCTCGGCAAGCCACCTCAGAGCTGCCTTCTGTCGCCAAAAATCTTCTTCCATTTTCAGCAAAAGGATGTACTCGGCAATGTGTTTGTTGATCGCTGTCCTGTGATCCGGGGTCGGCCTTGCTTCGAAACAAGATTGGGCCAAAGCAATTTCTTCCTCCTTTTCTTTTAGATTAGCATGAATGTTTCCAAAAACCTCTTTGTTCCACTCCTTAAGGGCCTTTTTAACTCTGGCCTGCTTGATTTGAATGTTTAGGATTCCACCCGCCCCCGTGGGCTCCTCCCATGCTTTTTGCACTACGGCCATGAATCCTTCATGTCGGATCCACATGTTCTGGAACCTGAAAGCCTTGGCTCCAGCGGATGTGTTCATCTTCGTGCACCTGACAAGAATTGGCCCATGGTCCGAGGCAATCCGGGGGAGGTTCGTAACCCGAGTAGCCTCGAAGGTCTTAGTCCAATCCTCGCTGACAAACACTCTATCCAACCTTTCAAAAAGGCCATTCTTGGCCCAAGTGAATGCCGCTCCATCAAAACCAGGGTCAAGCAGCCTACAATCTTCCGTTGCCTCCGCAAAATCTACCATCTCGGCTTGCCGGTTGGTATCGCTTCCAACTCTGTCTTGATGAGATATCATGGTGTTGAAATCGCCACCGATGATCCAAGGTGTTCCCTCAAGAGGCCCGGCAATCTCTCTCATCTTGTCCCATAGGTGATGTCTTTCAGCCCTTGTACATTTGGCGTACACGGCTGAGATGGCCACCGGCCTAGCAAGGCGGTGGGATTTGAGGTACCCGTGGAGAATTTGTTCCGAGTCAACCTCAATATCAAAAGTGGACCCCTCTTCCGCAAACATCCAAATCTTCTCGTTCATGTTCGAACCAATGAAGGACAGCCCCAAGGCCTTAGAGAAACGGTCCGGGTCCGGTTGTGTGAGCGGTTCCATTATTGCAAGAAATAAAACATTATGACAACCAATTAGTCTTTTCAGAACGTTTTGAGTGGGCGCATTCGCGATCCCCCTCACGTTCCAAAACATGAGATTGTACGACATTATTAACAAGAAGGGTGCGTACCCAAAGAGGTTGAAGGCCCTCCTTGATAATCAGTACGGTGTTGCTCTTTGTTCGGAGCGACCTCCTCGGCGTCCTCGGCCGAACTGTTGCCTCCTAACTTCTCGGCCCCCATATGCAATTCCATAAGGTCTTCGTCCGCATCCCCACAATTCTCAACATCAAATTCTCCGTTCTCCATGAGAGTATAATATTGGTTGGTGCTCATGTGGTTCTTTGCCGAGAAGAACCCACGCCCCCTTGTCAAAGCATGGCGCGCGCCTCCTCTCGGATTCCCTCGCCGAACTGGTGAGACCAAGCTCCTCGCAATGGGGGAGCCCCACTCCACGTCCATGTTCCCACGTGGTGTTGGTGGTTCGGTGGTGGGATGCAATGGATTCCCCCGGTTCGGTGGGGACTTCCCAATCTCGATCCCGGCAATAAGCCCGGCATTCTGAGTTCCGGAGCTCGGTCCGCTCCCCAAAGTAGAGTCACCCTTGGAGTTCGGTCCCTCCCAGGAAGTATCACCGGAGTCCTCCCCATTTGTTTTGTTATTGTTTGGTCGATCACCGGCCTTGCCTTGCTTCTTCCCCTGATGTTTCCATTCGTTGGAGCTGGAGGCATTCTTTCCCATATCTTGCTTCCCCTTCTCGGTCTGTCTCTCGGGTTGTGGCTGTTTTGGCGGGCCGTTGTGATAGTTTCTCTTTGGCGGCCGTTCCTTCTTGCCCGTCGCATAGCACACCTCACTTGCATGGCCGACATGTTTGCATTCTCGGCAATATGATGGTATCTTGTCCCATCGGACTCGCTGCACCGTTTCTCGCCCACCAAGATCGAGGATTATCTCTTCGGTAGGTGGTTTTGTGATGTCTATCTCGACGCAGATTCGGGCAAATGAAAGCCGAGTCTTGTTTGCCGTGGCTCGATCAATTTGTATTGGATTGCCGAGAAGCTTGCCGATGGCGAATAAGGCGGATTGGTCGAAAAGGTGAATGGGGAGGCCAATTAGGTTGCACCAGATTGCCGCAATGGGGGACTCGCAGTAAGCATCAAAGTCCGGGGACCATTTGAAGACCCTCATCGGGTGTCGGTCAATGAGCCAAACGGGCGTACCCCTTGGGCCTCCAAGGATTCGGGCATAGTCCGCCAAGTCCTCGCATTGAATGAGAATATGTTTAGCGTTAATGTACTTCCAACTAAATCCACACCGAAGTTTAATATTGTCGAGGGTCTTTTGGATTTGCAGTCCCGTAGGGATAGAGTGAGAAAACTTACCCACAATGGCGTGTCCCATGCTCTCAGCAAGCTTTTGAGTTTCCGCTCCGGAGAAGTAAATGGCCGGGATGCCGTCGGACACTGAAGCAAATCCAATGTTCTGGAGCTTATCCGGTTCAAAGGCTTGGGGGCCGGTAGGGTCAGTCGAGCCTTTGAGCATGTCCGCCATCGTTTTCGGCCGACCGGGGTGGTTTGCGGCGCCTTCACCCCGGCCTTGTAGAGTGTTACTCGCCGAGCCCGACGGGGTACCCCTAAGCAAGTCCGCCATCGATTTCGGCCACGGCGAGGGCCCCAGTGTAGCTTCTACCCCCCCAAATTGATTAACTACATTCAGCCCTTGTGTTGCGGCATCCGTCGCGGACTTAGGTGTGTTTCCATTTCTCTTCGGATTGTTGAGTTCGGCTTCTCCATTCTCGGTGTGGATCTTCTCGGCACCTACGTTGCCGTTGTGTGCCCTTCTCGGCTTTTCCATTCTCGGCTTTTCGGCTTTTTCTTTCTCGGTGTGGATCTTCTCGACTTTTTCTTTCTCGGTGAGGGTCTGTTCGGCATCATCCATAGGCGTATCGTTGGGTGTTGGTGTGTCTCTTGTCACTGCAACCATCTCGGCACTAGGCGTGGCCTTGTTCATCGTCTCGATAAAAGGCTTTTCTCGGTAGACGTTAGGGTTCGACTTCGGTCGCGGCTGGCCGAACTCCGCACTATGATGTTCCGAACTAGCCTCAAACGTAGCTCGGAGCTTGCTAGTTCGTCCTCGTTCGAGAGGGGGAAAGTCCTCAAGAGAGGGTCCATTTCCATCCCGAGGTGTGTGTGTGACACTTTGCATGCATCCCGAAGGGTTTAGGGGGAACTCCAGTGGATTGTGGCCGGCCGTAATGAGAGGTTGCGCAACCAATGTGTCTAGCATCTCCGCCGAGTCCAAGGCGGCTAAGTGGATGATTTCGGCCTTTGTTGGTTGCGTTGGGGCCTCCACGACAATCGTCTCACGTGAGCTCTTGGGACGGAAAGGAGTTAGCCCACTTTCGGAAGGAGGTTTTGGTCTCCAAGCCAATTCGGGAAAGTTGGGTTGCTGCAAAAAGGAGCTAGATTTTTGTTGTTTTGGGGGGCTCAACGGATGCATTGGGGCCAGCATCACGTGGTGTTCCGAAGTGGCAAGGCGCCAAGGAACTTTCGGAAAGTGATTTTGTTGTTGTGCCCATTTCGGGCAAGTTGACTAGCGCGTCCACCCAGGCCTTTTGACCCATGCTAGAGCCATCTCTCTCCGAGCAGCCATCATGTGGGGGGTTGTGCTCTCCTCCGTCACCAGTCCCCGCGTTTGCGCCGGCCGCAAGGTCATCGGCCGGAGCGTTGTCAACAGTTCTGGCGCCGGCAAGTTCTTCATTAATCTTAGCTTCATCTTCACCGTTGAGATTAGGGGAGGGCTCCATCGACGTCGGGAAGATGGGGCCTTTGCATTTTGGGCTTCCGACCGGCGAGCTCCCTTCGGCCCCGAAATCAATCTTCTTCCTAAGTTGCTTGTCCTCCGGCATCGGTGAGGGTACGAACCTTTTCCGACCAGTGCCTTTGATGGGAGGGGCTGGTGTACTTTTCCGTGCCTTCACCTTCATTTTCAAAGTTTTCCTCGCCACTTTCCTGCAGGGAAAAATTATGGAGGGAGACTCCTCCGACGTGAAATTCATTGGCTGGTCCGAGAGAGGGTCCTCGGCCGGCCGGAGGACCATTAGCTGGTCCGAGATGGTGCGCGGTTCTTCTGACTCCGGGGGGGGATCCGGCAGGCGCTCCGGCATGATCGAGAGAATGAGTCGAGTCACCAGCCGCTCCGGAGCTTTGTTCGTGCCTTAGCCAAGGGAGTGGTTGGTTGGTGAGAATCCGAGGTCGGGAGGATGGTGGGTGGCTGGTGGAGCGGGGGCGTGAGGAGGACCGTCGACAGTGGTGAGCCGAGCAAGAATGGGGTGGGCGGCGATGTGGGAACTCAAAACGTGGTGGGGGATTCTAGAGAGAAGGGAGAGCGTCTCTCTCTAACTTACAATTCGTCTAAATAACAATTTCACTCGATATTTAATTCACAGACTTTACGGCATTAAAAGCATTAAATCCAAGAGATTTAGGGTTTGAAAATTAAGGTTCAAAAAGTGGGGCGTTACTGATGGGGTATTATTTTATACTGCAGAATTGAATCTGACATTGTTATATGTTATTAGCTCGTTGAAGCTCATACCACATGGCAGACAAGTCAAGAGAGAGAAGCTCTCCCTTCCCTCTAGAATTCGCCCTCTCTCCCTCCCTCCCCTTTGAGGGAGGTGAAATGTGATTGTTGCATCCGACACATGGTGAAGTCCGGTGATAAGTCGTTGGAGGGGAATGTCGCGGCCTTGATTCATTCGGCGCAGCCCCTCTCCTCGCTGGAATGGAACTTCCACTCAATTGCACGGGCAAAAACGAAAAAGGTTGGCACGCCGCACCCGGAGAAAGCACAACGAGCCCTCAAACGTGCTGGCCTTGAATCTGGTTCGGGGGTTTGTAGGGCTAAGAAGAAGATGGTATTTGAGATGGCGGATAATCTTCTCGCCGAACTCCATGGCGATGGGAAGGGGTCGCCGGAAAACGAGCAAGCCCTTGTTGAGGAGATGTTGAGCTCTTTAGCTCAAATGGCTAAAGAAGGGAGTGCGCCGGCGTGCGAAAGGAAAAGTACCAACGGCGAGGGGGTGGCCGGAATGTCACCGGAGCAGGCTGGCCGGAATCTTGATGTACCATGCAAGGAGATGGAGCTGGTCAACCAACCAAATGGTGATGGTACAAGGATTCAAGTGAATCCTAGGCTAGGTGTGAGGATGGATGCATGTGACTCACAAATGAAGGAAAGGCCAAAGTCTACTTTACTTTGGGGAAGGAAATGTTGGTCCATTTTTGGAAAGAGACAATTTGAATTCAAATTCATCACCATGTGCTACACACCCTCCTCCCCTATCTCTCGGATATGGTGAACGCAAGGGGGACCGGCTTCCCGACGCACAGCTGTCGGAAACCTCGCCGGAAAAGCTGGTGGCGCCGGCGGGAACCTGGAAGGCGGCAAAAGAATACCTCTCCCTTGGGGAGGTGGGGCCCATCAAAAGAGCATCAGCCGCGCACAAACCCCAAAAGCCCGAGCCAATTTCGTTGGATGCCACCAAGATCAAAGCTTTGGGGAAAGCCGACTGTTTTGAAGGTACACCATCCCTTTCCTTCTCCGATTTCAAAACAGAATACCTCTCGGAGAAGCTTGGGCTGGCCGTTATTGGTAAGTTCTCCCATTCGCTCCCATCTACCTTCCAAATTCAAAAAAAGCCTAGAAGGTTTGGGGTTAGTAGGCGCATTCTCTTGGAAATACTTGAATGCTAAGCACATCTTAATCCAATTCCAAGAGATGGCCGAATATGCTATGGTTTTAAATGGTCCCAATGGGAGCCCGACTTGGTATGTTGATATCCACCCGATGAGGGTGTTCAAATGCGCCCCCAACTTTGATACATTCTTCGAGTCGCCGGTTGTTGCCCTTTGGTGTAACATCATTGGAATCCCGGTGCATCTTTTTAAGGAATCGGCTCTCATGGCAATCGGTAAACTCCTCGGCAAGCCACTACAAGCCGACCATGCCACAATCCATCAAAGTCGACTCTCTTTCACGAGGATATGTGTAGAGATTGACATCTCTACCCCCCCGATGGAAGAGATCATTCCCAATATTCGAGGTAAATATTCAAGGTACAAAGTGGCATGGGACCGTATTCCGTTGTTTTGCGCCAATTGTAAGCATGTGGGGCACGTGAAAGAGGAATGTCACGCATCAGGAAGGAAGGCACGTGGTGGAGACAAGGATCGTCGTGCACCAACTAAGGCGTATTACTCCAGCCATGCCTCCAAGTTCACCCGCCGAGAGTGGCGCCCAAATGCGGATGCTTGGGCCGGCACTTCATCAACAATTGGGCATGCGAACAAGGCTAGAGAATGTGACAACCAAGCGAAGAACATGGAGGGTACAATGGATGTTGATCCGTCGAAGCTAAGAGTGGCTGGTAGGAGAGCCAACCAAGGGTGGATGATGATGGTTTCCAATTGGTGTCGAGAAAGAGAAAAGGCAAGGCACAAGAGGGTGATATGTTCATCAAAGCTCAACACGTTGATAATTGGCATTTGAAGGAGAATGTTGCTACGGTGATATTTGGGATTGACAAATCGGGTGCGAATGAGCCTGGCATTAGCTCAATGATTGTTTCATGTGGGCCCCCCAACCGGGAGATGGAGGGCTCCATCGAGGATCTTGATCCAGGAGGGTGTATCCCTTGCGGAGGTATCCCCATTGCGGGCCTCAATTAGGAGATGATCTAAGGATTTTGGCGATGCAAAGGCTGCATCAAAGTAATTGTAATAGGGTTGTTAAGAGTATATAGATGACCACCCTAGTTGAAAGGGAGGCCCTCGTTGTACTCTGATTGGTTGTTGTGAGTCGTCACTTTTGTATGACTCGGTGTTTGTTATTTGGATGTCCAATTGTCGTTGGTAATGCACAGGTGTGGGTCCGCCTTAACCCTCCACCCTCGTGGTGTTTAAAAAAAAGCTCATACCACATGTCCAGGAGCGTTGCAGCCTCGTCATTAGCGCATACTAGTATTACCACCCGTGCTATGCATGGGTCATGCGGTTTTCATACAATGAATACAACTTCTAAATAAATCAACATAAATAAGAAATTTTAACATTATGTACATTTACAAAAAAAATGCTCTCACCCCACTCTAAGTGAAGCATTTCTTATCTGACACACGATTTTATACATTTTGTATTTGTGAATTGAGTGGAGTAAAATAGAGTTAGACAAAGGATAAATAGAGAAAGTGACCTTTTTATTTCATATAAGATATACTCCCTCCGTCCCTTAGTAGATTTCACACTTGAGTGATGACACAGAATTTTAGGAGATGCTATTTTGTGTGTTAAGTAGTGAGAGAAAATTTAATTTTATAATTGATGTGAGAGTGAACTTTTTCCAAAAGAGGAAATGTGACATCTTTTGTGGGACAAACTAAAAAGGAAAGTGTGACATCTACTATGGGACGGAGAGAGTACAAAAAAGGAAATTGTGCAGTTACTGTTGGGGTTTGGCGCCCCTTGCACAGCGGAAGACTTTTACATAACAAATAAATCAGATAAGGATCTATTTGATCGATTATGCGATTAATCAATTCACATGTTAAACATATAATTGCATGCTAGAACGCAAATAACTCATCCTTCAAGAAATTAAATCCTAAACATGAATACTACGGTTTAGAGTTACCGATTTGATTCTCCAAGGAATCGTCGATTGCTCGCGCCTTCTTTACGATGATCTTCAATACTAGACCACGGATCTTCTTACTAGTTCCCGAACTGTATCTCAACATCAGGGTGGGCTGATCTTATCAAAATACTAGGTCTCCAATAAAAAAGATAGAACTTTCTCACGGAGGAGAGCTGGAAAATCTCACGGAGGAGAGCTGGAAAATCGTCCTCTTCTAATTAGAGAGGGGGGGTTGGAGAAATTTTCATGTGAAAATAATAATAATTATGCCTCATTTATTCTTCTATTTACAATAGTTACATACTAGGCACAGTTAGAGATCTATGAAAGGTTTAGGATATGACATCCCTCAATTAGCTTTTTTACTAATTAAATTAAACCCACAATTTAATACAAGCTTATATTGGAATATTACGAGCAGCCACTACAGAAGTATTATTGCACTGCTCATCCAAATCCGAAATTATAAGTAATCTGTACTTCCATTTTATTTGTCGTTTATTTCCCGCGCTTAAGATAGAAATGTCCATTAATTAATTAATGTCTGCTATGGACTTAATTAATTAACATCTTATTAATTCCAAGAGTGGACTTAGCAAGAAACACTTTTTATTATTCATGGAATAATTAAATTCCAACTGGTCAGTTTTCAAATAATAAAAACTTGTTCGAGCTCCTCTTGAGGACATTATCAAGCCAGACTCACCAGGCGCGCGATTCAACATAATAGCAATCCTAGCACAGCTAGATATTAATCACCACTATCCATTTGATAAGTCAAAGTAGTGCATAACCAATACCGTATGCTCAATGCTAACGTATGTTGATTAAGGAATATTTGTTTATCAAGATCTAGTCTTCCAGTAGATAGCATGAAGACATGTCTTGCTGTTATATCCGTTCAGTGCTATACCACACCAATGTTATCTTATTTCGGTAAGGCTTAGAAATAATCGGACTGACATTGCACCATTTCGCGATAGGTACCCAAAGCCTATCTAGGTTGTGAAATTATTCTTTCTCTTTCACAAAGCATTGTATAGATTTTAAAGTGGACGACGCCCACAACCAGTCTACTAAGCAAAACACTTTGACTTTGTTTACTTCTTATGTATTTTAATGTTTATAAAACATCTTATAAATGCACAAGCAAACACAATGTAATAATAATATTATAGTGATTCTATTCGTGCGGAACTGCTCGAATAATACTAAATTGGGTTAAAATGGATTGTACATTTTTCATATACAAGTAAGATTCTATTCGTGCTTGAAACATGCTTTTCAGTATACAAAACCTATCAATCTCCCTCTCTAACAAAAGTTCTCCAGACATCTAGAGAGAGACGCTCTTCCTTCTCTCTAGCAATCCCCCCACCTTGATTCATCCCGCCGCCCCCCACACCTACAGGTGTGAGTGAGAATCTCAGCACATGAGAAGGTGTGTGTGTGTGTGTGTGTGTGTGTGATCGAAGCGTGAGATCTTCACTTCAAAGGTTGCCTATAAATAAGGCCTTTTCCGGACTTCAAGCAACATCTTCAAAACAATTAATTTGGGAATTCGTCATTGCTTGCGTCATATGGAGGTGAGTCATCCTTTTCTTTTCTTGAAAGTCAAAAGATTCTCCTGAAATTTCAAAAGATGAACAGAAACTTGTCGGCAATAATTTCTTGCCTTAAAGAGAGATTGAAAATGACAGCGATGAATTATGCTGCTGAAATAATAATGAGGATCTTTCTTTTTCTTTTGCCTCTGTAATAATCCTCTTATAGTGTGGCAAAACAGATGAGATCTCAATTTTTTCTCTGAAAGAAAAGCTCCTAATAAGCTCTTTAGAAAGAATCTTAACATGTTCTTCCCACCTTGAAATTTCCTTATTAAGGATTTTAATTTCAAGACCGAAATTATTTCTTTTATCAAGAATATTGTCTCTAAAATTCATAAGACAATTTTAACATGCACTGATAAGTGTGAGAGTTTGAATTTTTCTTTCGCATTCGCATATAATGCCATGAAGACTATGCATTTCTTCATAAATTGGTGCAAGGGACCATTGTCTCCTTCTGCAGAAATATCTCTCTTCATCAAGCTCAATAAGCCTTTCTTTACTTCTTTTAATAGTGCTTTGGAGAAGGCGAATTTCTTTTCCAAGTTATTTTTTAAAAAAGGTATTACCATTAAAACCGAAACTTACAATCATGATCATAATCATGGGAGTTGAGAGTCAAGCATAATGTCATCATTATCCTGATGACTTGCAGAGGCTGACTCATCAGAAAATTTTTCTGTCTCTTCTTCATCACTTCCTTCCTCAGAAAGCTTTTGCTGAAGAAGTATTCTGAGATCTTTTAGATCTTTCTTAGCGGAGCTTTTGATAAGTTCTCCCAAGATTTCTGCAAGGTCCCTTTTAGGGGTTGCTGGTGGTGGTGGAGCTTTAGCGGGCTCAAGGTTAATAATTCCCCTTTTAGAGAATACTGATTCCTCGAAAAATTCAAATTTTTCCCACCACTTGATGAGAATTCTTCTTCCCAAATATGGGATGTGTCCCTGAAGGACTTCGAGCTTCTTAATTGGAACGCTTCGTATGACAACATCCCATTTAAGAATCCAAGGCACTTGATAAAGTGCGGCAAACATGAGTTCTTTAAATTTCATGGATTGATTAGTCTCGCAAGAGTCTTCGAACACCTTCCTGACTTTATCAGGAAGAACGATGGGATTTAATCCCCATTCTGAAAACCAGAAAATGAACCACTGAGGAAATTTAGTGGTTTCGCAGTCCCTGAATTGAAGGAACCAACTGTGCTTAGCTTTTCTGTTTTCATAACAGAAAGCTCCCTTCCATGCTTTGATATAATCAAAGTAGTTGAACCGTGGCTTATCATAGGTTCTTTTTTCTTTTGCGACTTCTCGGCAACTGTATAAGTCACCTTGCCATTCTTCTGGAGAGATGACTTTTTTAATAAAGGCTTTGGAATAAGCCCATTCTGTTCCTGCCCTGGTGACAGAATCAAAATCCACAGATTTTGTGGTGCTCAGTATAGCGAAATAATACTGAAATGCTTTTGGATAGAGAAATGGGTCAGCGAACTCCCTCAAATAAAAAGTAGAAATTTCTCCCGGAGAGTGGTGAGCATATTTTTCTTCAACTGGGCAAATCCATTCAGTTGAGAGAGGAATGTATGGATAGATATATTCATTGGTCTGATTAGACCTGATTGCCAATGCATAGGCATCATCCCTAAGCCTTTTTTCTTTAGGAGTTTTTTCAAGGGTTTCAGCTTTAAGCTGTTCTTGCGTTTTTGCACATGCAACCTTATAAGACTGCATTTGAAGGTTTATTAACCTTCTTTTTTCCTTTGTCAATTTGTCGATGCATGATTTTCCTGCAAAAATTCACGAGTTAGGAAGTCAGGTAAGGAATTATCACTTCCGTTAATAAACTCTATATCAAAATAAAAAACAGAGAGAATTCCCTGCCATCTCGCAAAAATTTGTTTAGATGCTAAATTTTTTACATCCTTTTCAATGATATCCTTTGCAGATTTGCAATCAATCCTAATAAGGAATTTTTTATTTAATAAATCACTTTCAAATTTTTGAATACAGAGAACAAGAGAGAGAATTTCTTTCTTTATAGTAGAATAGTTTTTTCTGGCTCCTTGCCAGAATCCTGAGGTATATCTAACAAGAGTTTCTTTATTATTAACTCTTTGTTTAAGTATTCCTCCGTATCCTAACTCAGAAGCATCAGTTTCGATAATTTTAAAAGCTTCTGGGTCAGCTATTGCTAAACAAGGAATTTCCTTGATTTTAGATTTTATTTTGATAACAGCATTTGTATGATCTAACGACCACACAGGAGGGTTCTTTTTCAACCTTTCATATAAAGGTTTGGCATCAAGGGCAAGATCTTTGTAAAAGTCTGCAACATAGTTTAGACTCCCCAAAAATCTTTGAAGTTATGTTTTATCCTTAATTTCGTTAGGGAATTTTTCCCCAAAACAGATAGATCTATCAACAGGGAAAATAGTCCCTTCTTTAATAATATGTCCAAGAAATTTTATTTCTGTTTGAAATATTTTAACCTTCTTAGCCGATATAACTAGGCCATTAAGGATAACAGCAATTATAAATGCCTTGAGATGCTTAAAATGTTGATCAATAGATTTTGAAAAGACCAGAACATCATCAATGTAGCATATACAGAATTCTGTGTATGGCTTAAAAATATCATTCATGATATGTTGAAATTCAGAAGGAGCAATTTTAAGCCCAAACGGCATTACATTCCATTCATAATGTCCAAATGGAACAGTGAAAGCCGTTTTATATCTATCTTCTTCGGCAATTTGAATTTGCCAGAATCCAGATTTCATGTCAAATTTTGACATAACTTTGGTTGAATAAAGCCGATTGAGAAGATCCCTTTTATTAGGGATAGGATATCTAATCCATCTCAAAGCTTGATTAAGAGGTTTATAGTTGATAACAAGCCTTGGAACTCCTCTTTCAAGCTCAGCAGCATTTTCAACATAAAAATGCTGGACAGCTCCAAGGGCTGTATGAGGGTCTAATTAACCCTTTAGAAAGTAAATCATCAACTTCTTTTTTACAAATTTCTAAGTGTTTTGGACCCATTGCAATGGGTCTAGCCTTAGTAGGTTGATCCTTCCTTGAAATTAATTTCATAAGGAAGGTGAACAACATGCTTCTTTCTTGCCCAAAAGGCATTCGGAATATCCGAGCAGCATGTTTTTTCAATATGTTTTCTAACTTCTTCTATCCTTGCAAGGATATTCTTGTTTTTCAAAGCCTCATTAAGCTTTTTAAAACTTAGTTCTTGAGAAAGTGAATTCAAGAATTTTTCTTTTCTTTCAATTTTTTGCTGAAGAACATCAATCTCGTGATAACGAGGTTGAGTAAGGAAATTAAAAATAATTTCTTGAGAATTGACCATACTAGTAATTCCTTTTTCATCAATGCTTTTGATTGGGTAAAGCATATGAAGAAAAGGGTTTCCTAGAATGACTTCATGCGAATGATTTTTTACCATTATAAATGGCATTTCAAGACAAATTCCTTTATTGCATACTGCAGCATTTTCGAGCTTGTAATTAACCCAAAGCTTTTTTCCATCTGCAGTATTCAATATTTCCGAAGTTTTGGAAAAGTACCGGGATGGAATTAATCCTTCATTAATAAAAGTCAAGGATTTTCTTTGAATCCTGAGGATTCAGGTTCTTCCTGCTCAGAATCAGGATTATCCTTTTGATTTAATTCTAGCAAAGATACTCTTTGCTTGAGATCAATTATCTCCTTTTTAATAGAGCTAATTTCTCTAGTTAAATCAGCTGGGCTGACTTCCTTTTCTTTTCTTGAATTCTTAACTCTATTAAGAATTTCCTTTAAGCTATAAGCTTCTGGTTCGGGTTCTTTATATTTTTATCTTTGATTTTCCGAACCATATTTCTCCATATATTTTTGGAGAGCTTCTTTTTTCTTTTCTGGATCAGTTACCTGATCGATTAATTCAAGAATAAAAGACTCTTCTTTGGATAGCGTACATAATCCCTTAGTTTTACAAAGAGTCTTGTAATAGTCACAATTACCATTACAGTCTGACTCTTCATCTTCCGAATTTTCAGAAGAGTTATTGTTGCTAGCTGAAATAGCAGCAACTTTAATTTCTTCATCAGATTCTGATATAAGAATCTTTTCAAGGGATTTCTTTAATCCTTCGTCAATAGATAGACTATTGATTTTCTTTTTCATTTTACACTTATTAGCGTAATGTCCTGGTCTGTGACATTTGTAACAAACAGGGGGTTTTCTTCCTTTGGGTTTTTCTTCATCCCTAAAGGATGACTTATGAAAAGATTTTCTTTTCTTTCTTTTGAAAGGATTTTTGGAAGATTTATAAACCTTTCTTTTCTTTTCAGAGGTTTTATGGGGAAAAGTTTGTAAGCCTAATTGCTCACAAAAGTCTCCAACGACCATCTTTCCCATAACCTTTTCCTTTCGAACTTGTTTATGTAATTTTATTTCATTACATAAGTTGATTCCTTCAGAAATAATTTCCGAAGAAAGGTCTCCATATGTGTATAAATGGTATGGAATTTCTCCATTGTTTTTTTGCTTTATTCTATTACGAACTCTTTCAGCAAAGAAATGAGGTAGTCCTGATAAGAACTTTTCTTTCCAAAATTGTTGGTAACAATCTTCTCTAGTAAAGACTTTAGAGAGAAAGACATCCTTATACCACTTATATTGAGATAAATTGTGGCATCTAAGGTTCATCAATTGTTCTTGAGTTTTATCAAGATGTAATGATTCTTCTCCGATAAAGTGTTTTGCTATCGTATATAATAGCGTATTAACACTGTCTGGGACTTGTGTAATAACATTGTCCCTGTTTTCTGTCTTAACAGCATTAAGGATTTGATTTTTTACTTCTTCGTTGAAGCAAAAATCCCACCATCCTTTGAGCTGGCCAGTAAAGCCTTGAATTATGGCTCTTGCAATAACAGGATCTGTAGTGCCATTGACCCTATGGGCCGAGGCATACATTGTCATATAATTTATGACAGCTTGTATTTGGTATTCAGAGAGACCATCAATATTCCATTCATTAATGGATTTTCCATCATAAGAGCAAGCATTATATTCACTAAACTGCTCTAATTGGAGATCTACCGGAGTAGGCCTATGATAATAGGGCTTTGCAGGGATATTATAAACCATCTTCTTTTTATAGGAAGAAGACAATTTATTGACCTCTAAGGGATCATCCTCAATCCTCATATTCTCGAATTGTTTTTCGAGTTCACCCAAACTTTGATCAGAATTTTCTGAATCGTCGGACTCTTCTGATTCACATGATTTTTCTCCTTTATTAAGAGGAGCGCAATCATTAATTTTTAGGTTATTTAACCTTTTTGCAATTTCTCCAATCATTTCAGAGGAGACGTTGGGACATAAATTTATGTCCAACTTATCAGAAGGCATAGGTTTGAATAAAACCTTGCTATCCCTTTCGGGACCGAAGTTTAAACCAAGGTTTTCAACTTCGGTATTTTGGGATACCTTTTCTATCCTATTCATCTGGTCTCCTAAAGTTTTGAGATAAAGATTTGTAAAATTGTTCTGTGAAACAATATCCTCGAATTTTCCTGCTAAGCTTCCTTTATAAGGAGAGGCAAGAATTTCCCTTTCTAATGTTTTAATAGAAAGATTCATTTCTGGGGGATGGATACTTTTAATAATTTTTCCAGAAACAGTTTTGAAATCATTGAGAGAAGTCTCAAGAGTAGAGATAACCCTTTCGTCCTTGAAATCAGGAAAATCTCTTTTCTATAGAGCATACATTTTCCTAAGAAATTCAAAGAAATCGAGAGTATTTTCTCCGTTAGTTTTTCTCAGAAATTTTCTATAGAGAGAAAACCATTTGTTTTGACTTTTTTCACTTTTAAGAGAAAACCATTTTTCACTTTCCTCTAGCCATATTAAATCCTTCGGTTCTAATATCTAAGCATAAAGCATGCATTAAGGTCATGTCTGTTAAAGACAACACAAAATTGGGAAAGCAACTAAAATAAATTGGTCCATCACAAAGACTGGTTTCTACAATCCCTAATAAAGAATCATGAAACCTTAGGTGTCTTTTATCACGAACAACAATTAAAGCAGAGGTGTTTAACCCTTTTCTAGTTGCAGGTTTTAGTCCAATTTGGACTAATCCTAAATGAAGGAATTTGAAATTCTTTCTATGGTCTTCAATTAATGATTTAGAAAGAAGTTTAAAAGAATTAAATCCCGTTCCTAAAGTAAGGGATTCTTCAACAGTTTTAACGATATAATCGCAAGGAGCTGTGTCAAAAATTCCTCTCCGTTTATAAACAGAAGGTTGGTTTGGAATTTTCCAATTTTGAATTGATTTTTCAAAATTTTTTGAAATTATTATTTCTTTATTACTATTAGGACTAGAAGCACTGCTCCCTGTATTGTCCTTATTTTTCGACAATATTCTACTTAAAGAATTCATGGCTTGATAAACTGTCAACGGTTTATGCCAACATCCAAAATGCCGTCACGGCTCAACAGGATGCTATTCAGGCTACGCGACGAATGGCCGGAGCCGTTTTCTCAAGGAATGAATTTTCCAGGTTGAAGATCGGAAAAAGAAGGATAAAAGGTGCAGCAAAGCAAAGAAACAAAGTAATATAAACAAAAGTATCGTGATACCAAATGATAAGGATTGGGATACGACGAAGGACCCGTTGGATATATTGATCCAAGAACCCAACGTATAAGGTTTGGCAGCGGACTCCCTTGATTAATAATCTGGTTTGATCCACTTCCAGAGCTTAGAAAACCTCGACCCAATGGCTATATGATCAGCCAAGAACCTCGGTATGGTTGAACGCCACAAGAACTTGCTCAAAGTATCTTGATAAGTTCCAAACAAGTGAAAACCTCTACAAAGAGAATTCAACTAACAAGACAAAGTCTATTTCGTATTTGATCAATGTTGTCTTCAAATGACATGCTTACAAGCCTATTTATAGGCTAGAATGGACTTTTAAAAGTCTCACATCATTAGTACAACTTAAGACACTTAAAAATGACTCATAATAAAAGAAAAGTAACTCCTAAACCTTTGGTGTAACTCCAGGATATCTAAAGTCACTTATTTAACATAAAATGTAACTAAAATAGATCCTTCATTTTTGCTGCTCCAACTTGGACGAAAATGCATCATGTATCATCAATTTGGGCCTCCAAAATGTGATATGTAGTGACTCCACACTTCAATCAAGTCTTGGGCTGCCCACAAACTTTAATAATATTCACCACTTTTTTTTTTTTTTTTTTTTTTTTTTTTTTTTTTTTTTTTTTTTTTTTTTTTTAATCAAACACCTCTACGGTGGAGGGTTCGTGGGTCCCTCATCCCTATATTTCCAAAAGAGATAATTACAAGGCGTGGCCACACCCAAAAGTGGTGTGCCGTAACAAAATCAAGAGTAGTATGCGGTCCGATCCCACAAGGTTCGGACCTCATCATACTCCTTTCCAAAATACAATTAACCACAAAGCTAGTCACTATTATCTCCCATCGTCTCATGATCAACTTTGATGCCCGTCCCCGTCTAGGTTTCGGATGTGCGACACTCCCATCTCGTCCAATCTAACCAAGTCCAATAGTTCTCTCGGTGCTGAGTTGTAGTGCATTCGTAGGCCACTGTTTTGGACTAGCCCCATTTTCGCAAGGAAGTCCGCCGCTTTGTTCCCCTCCCTGTGTATGAAGGTGGCTCGGAATTTGAGTTGGCGTTTGAGAATGGTTAGTTGCGCCACCGCTTGCCGAGCGAGTGCCGGCCCCCATCCCGTCCCATTGACCAATTTGATTGCTTGCTCTGCATCTGACTCAATCCAGATTGGTAGGCCGAATTCCTTGGCTATATTTAGCCCGTGAATCATGGCCAACAGCTCCGCTTCTAACGCCGAGTGGGCTTCAAGGGGTGTGCTGACGGCGACGAGCATCTTACCCGAGTGGTCTCGAATAATCCCGCCAGCCCCTGTACTGCCGTTCGCTTCATTATAGGAGCCATCCGTGTTGAGCTTTATCCACGGCTGATCCGGGGGGTTCCATTTGATTGCCATGGCTAGGGGTAGCGCCCTGATTGCCGCCGCTTGTTGAGGAATATTGATTCCAAGTTTAACTCCCTTCCAATGTTTCGGCTTCAAGCTTCCATTAGACATAGCATTTCGAATGAACATGTGGACCTGCCTCAACCCTTCCAATATTGATTGCCGCCGCTTGTTGAGGAATATTCACCACTTGGCCCAATGTAGAATAATCTTGTAATTGGGCTTTTATTTCAACAACTAAAAGCAACATGGACTCCTTTATCTTCTTAGCTCTAGCTCTTGTAATTGGCCCACTTGGAATGATCAATGGATCCCTCTTCTTGTCCTTGTAGATCAGTTTGGTTGTGTCTCCATCAATGTTGTTGCAATTGGTTACTGGTAATGCACAGGTGTGGGTCCGCCTCAACCCTCCACCCCTAAGGGTGTTTTTATATAAAAAAAAGTAACTTACGGGCACCGGCCGATGGTTCGATGGCCGGAAAGATGTGGATCGGCACAGACCCGAGAGTGCTTTTAATGAGCGTAAGACACCCCCCGAATGATAGGTATTTGTGGGCCCACCCCGAGACCCTAGCGGAAATCTTTTCCCGTAGGTACATAAACTTATCTGTACGTTTCACACCACGATAGAGAGGAACTCCCAAGTAGAGGAAAGGGAAGGTACCTCGGGAGAAGCCTACTTCACTTGTATTGCATTCGCACATCTTTCATGTTTTTCATCGATGTAAAAATTGCTCTTGGCCAGATTGATTTGTTGCCCCGACACATCCGCGTAGTTATCGAGGCAGGCTCTAAGCCTCCTCAGGGGATTCGCAGCCGCTTGCGTGAAAATGATGATGTCATCAGCATACGCGAGGTGGCTGATCTCCATATATCGACGAGTTGCCTGAAAAGTCATTTCCTTCTGCCCCAATATTAGTTTATCAAGGGCTCTCGAGAGATAGTCCGCAGCAATCACAAACGAGCTAGGAAGATGGGGTCTCCTTGACGCAATCCCCGAGAGGATTTGAAAAAGCCCGCCGGGGCACCATTGACTTGTTACCGAGAACCAACATGTGCTAATGCATCTCTCAACCATCGAAACCCAAGCATTTGGGAATCCCATCCTTCTAAGGACCTTAAGTAGGAAAGGCCATTGCACCCGGTCGTAGGGCTTGGCCATATCAATCTTAATCGCAACATTTGGGGTTGGAGTGCATCTGGCAAGCTCATAGAACATTTCCTGAGCAAGGAGCACATTGTCGTTGAGGAGTCTCCCTTTCACGAATCCACTTTGGTTTGGGGACACAACCTGCGGCAGAAACGACGTTAGCCTTTTAGCAATAATTTTTGTGATCACCTTATTAATGACGTTGCAATGGCTGATGGGCCGGTAGTCCCCCCACGTCGTAGGTGCTGATTTTTTGGGGATGAGTACGACACTCGTGGCCGTGATGCTTCGGGGGAGGAACGCCCCCGAGGAAGAAATGTACGATTACCACCTCCACATCCGGCCCCACGGTATCCCAGCACGCTTGGAAAAAGGTAGCCCTGAAGCCATCCGGCCCTAGCGCACTGTTCGGAAATATAAAAAACGACTCTTTTAATTTCTTCTGATCCTGGAGCCTTGGGGAGATCCTCCAATTGCTCCGAGGGAAGCAGGTGGTGTGCAGGAGGTCAAGGTCCCGGTTGGCAAGTTCCGGGCAATCGGGCCCAAGGAGACCTTTGAAAAAGTTGACCGCCGAGTTTCTAATCTCCGTTTCGTCCGTTAGCTCTTGCCCATTCTCTTCAATCCTATGAATTCTTAACCTGGTCCTCTTTTTGCTTGACCCAGCTTTGGTAGAACCTGGTGTTGTTATCTCCTTCCGCAAACCATCTCAAGGTCGCTTTCTGATGCCAAAAATCTTCCTCCATCTTAAGGGATAGGATGTAGTTAGAGATAAGCTTGTTGATCTCTGTTCTGTTCCCCGGCGTTGGATCCTCTTCAAAATCAGCTTGAGCCACGGCAATGCTTTCTTCAAGATTTCTGAGGTTAATGTGAACGTTCCCAAACACCTCCTTGTTCCACACTTTAAGGTTATTACGAAAATCCTCACCAGAAGGCTCACTCCAATCCTGATGGAGGTACACCCAAGCTGATAAACAAGGACAAGAAGATGGATCCATTAATCATTCAAAGTGGACCAATTACAAGAGCTAGAGCTAAGAAGATAAAGGAGTCCATGATGCTTTTAGTTGATGAAATAAAAGCCCAATTCCAAGACCATTCAACATTGGGCCAAATGGTGAATATTATTCAAGTTAGTGGGCAGCCCAATGCATGAAGTTTTGAGTCAATATATATCACATTTTGGAGGCCCAAATTGAAGATAAATGATGCATTTTCGTCCAAGTTGGAGCAGCAAAAATGAAGAGTCATTTTTAAGTTACTTTTTGAGTTAAATAAGTGACTTTAGATGTCCTAAAGTCACACCAATAGTTAGGAGTTACTTTTCACTTATTATGAGTCATTCTAAAGGTCTTAAGTTGTACTAATGATATGAGACTTTCAAGAGTCCATTCTAGCCTATAAATAGGCTTGTAAGCATGTCATTTGAGGACATCATTGATCAAATACGAAAATAGAGTTTGTCTTGTGAGTTGAATTCTCTTTGTAGAGTTTTTCACTTGTTTGGAACTTATCAAGATACTTTGAGCAAGTTCTTGTGGCGTTCAACCATACCGAGGTTCTTGGCTGATTACATAGCCAACGGGTCGAGGTTTTCCAAGCTCTGGAAGTGGATCAAACCAGATTATCAATCAAGGAAATCCGCTGCCAATCATTATACGTAGGGTTCTTGGATCAATATATCCAACGGGTCCTTCGTCGTATCCCAATTCATATCATTTGGTATCACGAGCCAACTGGTATTGATCTATCCATAGCTTTATCTTACATTGTTTATCTTTCATATCCTTGAAAAAAAAATCCAAAAAAAAAAAAATCCAAAAAAAAATCCGAAAAAAAAAATCAGAAAAAAAAATTCGAAAAAAAAAAATCCAAAAAAAAAAAAATCCGAAAAAAAAAACCCCAATACGTATTTCACCTCATATTTTCTTGACCATTTCCTTTCATCCTTCATTCAAGGGCTGAAGTTTGGTATACACGAGTGTTTTGTGAGGTTTAATTTTTTTTTTTTTTTTTTTTTTTTTTTTTTTTTTTTATAAAACACCCCGAGGGGCGGAGGGTTGAGGCGGACCCACACCTGTGCATTACCAAAAACCAATCGAAACAGCCAACCATACACCGAGTCGCCCAAAAGTGACGACTCGCCAAGACATGACAAATTAGAGTACAAAGAGGGCCTCCCTAGCGACTAGGATGGTCATCTATCTACTCTCAAAATTCCTATTACAATTTGATGCAACCTTTGCATCCCCAACGACCTTTGTCCATCACCTAGTTAAGGCCCACAATAGGGATACCTCCGCAAGGGACATGCCCTCCTGGGTCAAGGACCTCGATGGTGCCCTCTATCTCCCGGTTGGGGGGCCCACATGCGACACTCATGGAGCAAATGCTCGAGTCATTCGCACCCGATGGGACACTCCCAAATGTCACCGTAGCAACATTCTCCTTCAAATGCCAATCATCACCGTTTGGAGCCTTGGTGTGCATACCGCCCTCATGTATCTTTCCCTTCCTCTTCCTCAACACCAATTGGAAGCCATCCTTGTCCACACTTGGGTGACTCCTACTAGCCACCCTTGGCTTTGCCGATCCCGCACCCGATGTACCCTCAATGTTCTCCGCATGGTTGTTACAATCTTTGGCTTTATCCAATTGTCCAAAGGACGGTGGGGGTGCCGGACCAAGCATCCGCCTTTGGACGCCACTCACGGCGGATGATCTTGGCGGGATGGCTCGAGTGGTTCTCCTTGGATGGTGCTCGGCGCTCCTTCTCTCTACCCCGAGCCTTTCTTCCTGTTGCATGGCAATCCTCTTTCTCATGCCCAACATGTTTACAATTAGCACAGAAAAGTGGAATACGGTCCCATGCCACTTTGTACCGTGAATCTTTGCCTCGGATATTAAGGATGATCTCTTTCGTCGGGGGAATAGAGATGTCAATCTCTATGCAAATCCTCGCGAAGGAGAGTCGGTTTTGATGGATTGTAGCATGATCGGCTTGTAGTGGCTTGCCTAGTAGTTTACCAATCGCCATGAGAGCCGATTCCTCATAAAGATGCGCCGGGATTCCCATGATGTTGCACCAAACGGCAACAACCGGCGACTCGAAGAAGGTATCAAAGTCCGGCGCCCACTTAAACACCCTCATCGGGTGGATCGCAACAAACCAAATGGGGTTCCCATTGGGGCCATTTAAGACCTTAGCATAGTCGGCCATCGCTTGGAATTGAATTAAGATATGCTTAGCGTTCAAGTATTTCCAAGTAAAAGAACCCACAAACCCCAAACCTCCAAGGCTTTTTTGAATTTGGGAGGAGGATGGGAGCGAGTGTGAGAACTTTCCAACGACGGCTAGCCCTAGCTTCTCCGAGAGGTCGTCCGTTTCTGAATCGGAGAAGGTAAGGGTTGGTGTGCCATCAAAGCATCCGGCCTTCCCCACGGCTTTAATCTTGGTGTCATCCAAAGGTATTGGCTCGGCCTTAAAGGCCTTGAACGTGGCTGATTCTCCTTCCACGCTCCCCGACCCCTTTTGGGGGTGGGGTAATTTCGCCCCCTTCCAAGCTCCCGCCGGCGGCACCAGGTTTTCCGGCGAGTTTTCCGGCCGCTGTGCGTCGGGGGTCCGGTCCCCTTTGTGTTCACCATGACCGATTGGTATGGGAGGAGGGTGTGTGGCACATGGAGTAGAATTTGAATTCAAATTGCCACTTACCCAAAGAGAGCCAACACTTCCTTCCCCATGCAAAGTAAGCTTTGTCTTTTCCCTCATTTGTGAGTCACATGCATCCAACTCCTCACATGTCACCCCCACATCAAGACAAGGATGCACATGCTCCCTTGTACCTTCCACATGCTGATGGTTGACCAGCACCATCTCCTTGGCTGTTACATCACCGTTCCGGCTGGCCGGCGCCGGCGAAGTTCCGGCTACCCCCTCAAAATCGGAGTCCTCTAAATCACACGTTGGTGTACTCCCCTCCTTGTCTATTTGAGCTGATGCGTTCAGCACCTCCCCAACACAAGCTTGTTCAACCTCCGGCGACCCCCTCCCTTCACCCAGATTTGATGTCGACTCCTTCTTCGGTTCATCTACCTCCCGGGAGCTGGGTTTGAATGGGGGGTCCACTAGGTCATCGTCCGAGATTCCGGCAGCAAAATACCGCTCATGGTCGAGAAGGAGTACGTGACCCGTAGCTGTTTCGAAGGGGCCCGGCTTCGCCATTTGAGCAAACGTTCTCCTCGGATACCCATCGGAAGGCAGCTCTCCTTCCGGCGACGCCGTCCCCTCATCATTTTTTCCGGCGAGTAGCTCCTCGGCCATTTCGAAGATCATTTTCTTCTTGATTCGACTAACCCCCGAAATAGTCTCAAGGCCTGCGCGTTTCAGCTCACTTCGGCCTCTCTCGGGGAAAGGAGTCCCGGCCCTCTTTGTCTTTGGCCGTGGGATGAGAGGGAGATTCCGTTCCGGCGAGTGAGGAGATTGGGTCGTGTGAGATGAGACCGTAGCAGCCTCAACCGCCGGTTCACCACCGGACTTCACCATGTGTCGGATGCAACAATCACATTTCACCTCCCTCAAAGGGGAGGGAGGGAGAGAGGGCGGATTCTAGTGAGAAGGGAGAGCGTCTCTCTCTAAAAGGGAATCACGGCCTTCCTTTTTTTGTGAGGTTTAATTTTGTGTGATACACGAGTGAACTGTGAGGATGGATTCTACTGACGATCATATTCCAGTTGATCCTACGTTGAAAGCCATGCAACAACAATTTGCAAGGTTTGCACGGATTCTGGAAAGTGTTTCAGGGCGGTTGGAGAGGCTAGAAGTTCAGGCAACAAATGAAAATAATAACGAGGAGGAAGAGAGTGGAGGAGAAGATGATGCTTCATATAGGCATCGAAATGAGAGACGTGGAAACGGTAGAAGAGGGCGTACAAATGAAGTGGATGGTGATTTGAGAAGCATCAAACTGAAGATCCCAACATTCCAAGGAAGGAGTGACTCCGAAGCTTATTTGGAGTGGGAGAGAAAGGTGGATCTCATCTTTGAATGTCACAACTATTCCGAGGAGAAAAAGGTTAGACTTGCTGCTATTGAATTCACTGACTATGCTATAGTTTGGTGGGATCAATTGACAACCAGTACAAGGCGATACGGAGGAAGACCAGTTTCGACTTGGGAAGAAATGAAAAGCATAATGCGTAAGAGATTTGTACCTTCTCATTATTTTCGTGAATTGTATCAAAAATTACAATCTATGAAACAAGGTACTAAATCTGTTGATGAGTACTACAAAGACATGGAGATTGCCATGATTAGGGCAAATGTTGAAGAAGATAGAGAAGCAACTATGGCTCGATTCTTATGTGGGCTGAATAGGGAGATTGCAAACATTGTGGAGCTTCAACACTATGTGGAGTTGGAGGACATGGTTCATATGGCCATGAAGGTGGAGGGACAATTGAAGAAGAAGGGAACAATCCAAAAGAATTTTTCAACAAGTTCTCATTCTTCAAGGACAAAAGAGTGGACTTCAACCAAACCCAATTTTGGGGTAGGTTCTAAACCCCAAAATGAGGCGTCGACATCCAAGTCCAAAGAATTTGAGAATGGTAAAGGTATTTCTACTTCTACTTCTACTCGAAATAGAGATATCAAATGTTTTCGTTGTCAAGGTGTTGGACACATTGCATCTCAATGTCCAAACAAAAGGGTGATGATTTTGAAGCCAAATGGAGAGATAGAATCTGAAAGTGAACGTGAAGATGATGATGAGGAGGAGGAGGATAAACAATTGGAGGAGATTGAACCAGAACATGGAGAACTTTTGGTGGTTCGAAGGGCTCTAAACATGCAAAACAGAAACGATGATCAGCAAAGGGAGAACATCTTCCACACAAGGTGTTTGGTCCAAGGTAAACTTTGCATAATGATTATTGATGGTGGTAGTTGTGCAAACGTTGCAAGTTCTGAAATGGTGGAAAAGTTGAGCTTAACAACGGAAAAACATCCTAATCCGTACAAGCTACAATGGCTTAATGAATGTGGAGAAATTCGAGTGACTAAGCGAGTTCTAATTTCGTTTTCAATTGGCAATTATAAAGATGATGTTCTTTGCGATGTTGTGCCAATGCATGCTAGTCACATTCTTTTGGGGAGGCCATGGCAGTTTGATCGTAGAGTGACTTATGATGGATTTCACAACCACTACACCTTCAAGCACAACAACAAGTCTATTATGCTTGTGTCTTTAACACCTCAACAAGTTCAAGAGGACCAACAGAAATTGTCACAAGCAAGGAGAGCTCGTGAGGTTGAGATGAAAAGAAGTGAGAGCATTGAAAAAGAGTCGAGTGAAAAAAAGAGTCGAGAGAAAAGTAAGAATGAGAGGAAAAAAGGTGAGGGCATTGAAAAAGAGTCAAGTGAAAAGAGTCCGAATGAAAAAAAGAACTTTTATGTGGGAGCAAGAGAAATAAAGAGTGCAATAGTTGAAAAAAAGAGTGTTTTCATCTTAGTGTACAAACAGTCTTTGTTTACCACTAACGAATTAACCACTTCTTTGCCAAGTGCTTTTGTGTCTCTTTTACAGGAATTCGAAGATGTTTTTCCCGTGGAAGAATCAAGTGGATTACCGCCATTAAGAGGTATTGAACACCAAATTGACCTTATTCCCGGGGCAGTTCTACCAAATCGACCAGCCTATAGAGCCAATCCCGAAGAGACTAAGGAAATTCAAAGGCAAGTGCAAGAGTTGTTGGACAATGGAAAAATCCGTGAGAGCATGAGTCCATGTGCAGTTCCGGTAATTGTTGTTTCTAAGAAAGATGGATCATGGAGGATGTGCATCGACTGCCGAGCAATCAACAAAATCACGGTAAAGTATCGCTATCCTATTCCTAGGCTAGATGATATGCTTGATGAATTGCATGGTTCTGTTGTGTTTAGTAAGATCGATTTGAAAAGTGGTTATCATCAAATTCGAATTAGAGAAGGAGACGAATGGAAAACAGCCTTTAAAACAAAATTTGGTCTATATGAGTGGTTAGTAATGCCTTTTGGTTTAACTAATGCACCAAGTACTTTCATGAGGTTGATGCACCATGTTTTGAGAAAATTCATTGGAAAATTTGTGGTTGTTTATTTTGATGATATTCTTGTCTATAGCAAAAATGTGAATGAACATCTTAACCATGTGCGTGCAGTTTTGGATACCTTACGAAAAGAATCATTGTATGCAAATCTCAAAAAGTGTTCTTTTTGCATGGATAAAGTTGTTTTTCTGGGTTTTGTTATAAGTGCTAATGGGATTGAAATGGAAAAAGAGAAGGTGAAAGCTATTTTAGAATGGCCAATTCCTCAAAATGTAGCACAAGTTAGAAGTTTTCATGGTCTTGCTAGTTTTTATAGGAGGTTTGTCAAGGATTTTAGTACAATTGCTGCACCTTTGAATGAAATTGTGAAAAAGGATGTTTGTTTTTATTGGGGAGAAAAACAAGAACATGCTTTTAATCTCCTTAAAGAAAAACTTACAACTGCACCAATTCTTTCTTTGCCTAACTTTGATAACATGTTTGAGCTTGAATGTGATGCATCTGGGGTAGGCATAGGAGCTGTTTTGTTGCAGGATAGGAAGCCAATCGCGTACTTTAGCGAAAAGTTGAAAGGAGCTCAATTGAACTATCCAACGTATGACAAGGAGTTATATGCTTTGGTTAGAGCTTTGGAAACATGGCAGCATTACTTGTGGCCTAGAGAGTTTGTAATTCACACGGATCATGAATCTCTCAAGTACTTGAAAGGTCAAGGTAAGCTTAGCAAGAGACATGTTAAGTGGGTGGAATTCATTGAATCATTTCCCTATGTAATCAAATACAAAAAGGGAAAAGAAAATATTGTGGCTGATGCATTATCTCGGAGGTACATTTTGATCACTACTTTGAGTTCTAAGTTGCTTGGTTTTGAGTTGATTAAGGAAATGTATGATAATGACCCGGACTTTTCTTCTATCTATTTAGCTTGTGAGCATGCTGCATTTGACAAGTTCTATAGGCATGATGGCTATTTGTTTAGAGAAAACAAATTATGCATTCCTAAAGGTTCTATGCGTGAATTGCTTGGCTTTCATTTGTAATGAAAAATTGTAAGTTAGAGAGAGACGCTCTCCCTTCTCTCTAGAATCCCCCACCACGTTTTGAGTTCCCACATCGCCGCCCACCCCATTCTTGCTCGGCTCACCACTGTCGACGGTCCTCCTCACGCCCCCGCTCCACCAGCCACCCATCATCCTCCCGACCTCGGATTCTCACCAACCAACCACTCCCTTGGCTAAGGCACGAACAAAGCTCCGGAGCGGCTGGTGACTCGACTCATTCTCTCGATCATGCCGGAGCGCCTGCCGGATCCCCCCCCGGAGTCAGAAGAACCGCGCACCATCTCGGACCAGCTAATGGTCCTCCGGCCGGCCGAGGACCCTCTCTCGGACCAGCCAATGAATTTCACGTCGGAGGAGTCTCCCTCCATAATTTTTCCCTGCAGGAAAGCGGCGAGGAAAACTTTGAAAATGAAGGTGAAGGCACGGAAAAGTACACCAGCCCCTACCATCAAAGGAACTGGTCGGAAAAGGTTCGTACCCTCACCGATGCCGGAGGACAAGCAACTTAGGAAGAAGATTGATTTCGGGGCCGAAGGGAGCTCGCCGGTCGGAAGCCCAAAATGCAAAGGCCCCATCTTCCCGACGTCGATGGAGCCCTCCCCTAATCTCAACGGTGAAGATGAAGCTAAGATTAATGAAGAACTTGCCGGCGCCAGAACTGTTGACAACGCTCCGGCCGATGACCTTGCGGCCGGCGCAAACGCGGGGACTGGTGACGGAGGAGAGCACAACCCCCCACATGATGGCTGCTCGGAGAGAGATGGCTCTAGCATGGGTCAAAAGGCCTGGGTGGACGCGCTAGTCAACTTGCCCGAAATGGGCACAACAACAAAATCACTTTCCGAAAGTTCCTTGGCGCCTTGCCACTTCGGAACACCACGTGATGCTGGCCCCAATGCATCCGTTGAGCCCCCAAAACAACAAAAATCTAGCTCCTTTTTGCAGCAACCCAACTTTCCCGAATTGGCTTGGAGACCAAAACCTCCTTCCGAAAGTGGGCTAACTCCTTTCCGTCCCAAGAGCTCACGTGAGACGATTGTCGTGGAGGCCCCAACGCAACCAACAAAGGCCGAAATCATCCACTTAGCCGCCTTGGACTCGGCGGAGATGCTAGACACATTGGTTGCGCAACCTCTCATTACGGCCGGCCACAATCCACTGGAGTTCCCCCTAAACCCTTCGGGATGCATGCAAAGTGTCACACACACACCTCGGGATGGAAATGGACCCTCTCTTGAGGACTTTCCCCCTCTCGAACGAGGACGAACTAGCAAGCTCCGAGCTACGTTTGAGGCTAGTTCGGAACATCATAGTGCGGAGCTCGGCCAGCCGCGACCGAAGTCGAACCCTAACGTCTACCGAGAAAAGCCTTTTATCGAGACGATGAACAAGGCCACGCCTAGTGCCGAGATGGTTGCAGTGACAAGAGACACACCAACACCCAACGATACGCCTATGGATGATGCCGAACAGACCCTCACCGAGAAGGAAAAAGTCGAGAAGATCCACACCGAGAAAGAAAAAGCCGAAAAGCCGAGAATGGAAAAGCCGAGAAGGGCACACAACGGCAACGTAGGTGCCGAGAAGATCCACACCGAGAATGGAGAAGCCGAACTCAACAATCCGAAGAGAAATGGAAACACACCTAAGTCCGCGACGGATGCCGCAACACAAGGGCTGAATGTAGTTAATCAACTTGGGGGGGTAGAAGCTACACTGGGGCCCTCGCCGTGGCCGAAATCGATGGCGGACTTGCTTAGGGGTATCCCGTCGGGCTCGGCGAGTAACACTCTACAAGGCCGGGGTGAAGGCGCCGCAAACCACCCCGGTCGGCCGAAAACGATGGCGGACATGCTCAAAGGCTCGACTGACCCTACCGGCCCCCAAGCCTTTGAACCGGATAAGCTCCAGAACATTGGATTTGCTTCAGTGTCCGACGGCATCCCGGCCATTTACTTCTCCGGAGCGGAAACTCAAAAGCTTGCTGAGAGCATGGGACACGCCATTGTGGGTAAGTTTTCTCACTCTATCCCTACGGGACTGCAAATCCAAAAGACCCTCGACAATATTAAACTTCGGTGTGGATTTAGTTGGAAGTATATTAATGCTAAACATATTCTCATTCAATGCGAGGACTTGGCGGACTATGCCCGAATCCTTGGAGGCCCAAGGGGTACGCCCGTTTGGCTCATTGACCGACACCCGATGAGGGTCTTCAAATGGTCCCCGGACTTTGATGCTTACTGCGAGTCCCCCATTGCGGCAATCTGGTGCAACCTAATTGGCCTCCCCATTCACCTTTTCGACCAATCCGCCTTATTCGCCATCGGCAAGCTTCTCGGCAATCCAATACAAATTGATCGAGCCACGGCAAACAAGACTCGGCTTTCATTTGCCCGAATCTGCGTCGAGATAGACATCACAAAACCACCTACCGAAGAGATAATCCTCGATCTTGGTGGGCGAGAAACGGTGCAGCGAGTCCGATGGGACAAGATACCATCATATTGCCGAGAATGCAAACATGTCGGCCATGCAAGTGAGGTGTGCTATGCGACGGGCAAGAAGGAACGGCCGCCAAAGAGAAACTATCACAACGGTCCGCCAAAACAGCCACAACCCGAGAGACAGACCGAGAAGGGGAAGCAAGATATGGGGAAGAATGCCTCCAGCTCCAACGAATGGAAACATCAGGGGAAGAAGCAAGGCAAGGCCGGTGATCGACCAAACAATAACAAAACAAATGGGGAGGACTCCGGTGATACTTCCTGGGAGGGACCGAACTCCAAGGGTGACTCTACTTTGGGGAGCGGACCGAGCTCCGGAACTCAGAATGCCGGGCTTATTGCCGGGATCGAGATTGGGAAGTCCCCACCGAACCGGGGGAATCCATTGCATCCCACCACCGAACCACCAACACCACGTGGGAACATGGACGTGGAGTGGGGCTCCCCCATTGCGAGGAGCTTGGTCTCACCAGTTCGGCGAGGGAATCCGAGAGGAGGCGCGCGCCATGCTTTGACAAGGGGGCGTGGGTTCTTCTCGGCAAAGAACCACATGAGCACTAACCAATATTATACTCTCATGGAGAACGGAGAATTTGATGTTGAGAATTGTGGGGATGCGGACGAAGACCTTATGGAATTGCATGTGGGGGCCGAGAAGTTAGGAGGCAACAGTTCGGCCGAGGACGCCGAGGAGGTCGCTCCGAACAAAGAGCAACACCGTACTGATTATCAAGGAGGGCCTTCAACCTCTTTGGGTACGCACCCTTCTTGTTAATAATGTCGTACAATCTCATGTTTTGGAACGTGAGGGGGATCGCGAATGCGCCCACTCAAAACGTTCTGAAAAGACTAATTGGTTGTCATAATGTTTTATTTCTTGCAATAATGGAACCGCTCACACAACCGGACCCGGACCGCTTCTCTAAGGCCTTGGGGCTGTCCTTCATTGGTTCGAACATGAACGAGAAGATTTGGATGTTTGCGGAAGAGGGGTCCACTTTTGATATTGAGGTTGACTCGGAACAAATTCTCCACGGGTACCTCAAATCCCACCGCCTTGCTAGGCCGGTGGCCATCTCAGCCGTGTACGCCAAGTGTACAAGGGCTGAAAGACATCACCTATGGGACAAGATGAGAGAGATTGCCGGGCCTCTTGAGGGAACACCTTGGATCATCGGTGGCGATTTCAACACCATGCTATCTCATCAAGACAGAGTTGGAAGTGATACCAACCGGCAAGCCGAGATGGTAGATTTTGCGGAGGCAACGGAAGATTGTAGGCTGCTTGACCCTGGTTTTGATGGAGCGGCATTCACTTGGGCCAAGAATGGCCTTTTTGAAAGGTTGGATAGAGTGTTTGTCAGCGAGGATTGGACTAAGACCTTCGAGGCTACTCGGGTTACGAACCTCCCCCGGATTGCCTCGGACCATGGACCAATTCTTGTCAGGTGCACGAAGATGAACACATCCGCTGGAGCCAAGGCTTTCAGGTTCCAGAACATGTGGATCCGACATGAAGGATTCATGGCCGTAGTGCAAAAAGCATGGGAGGAGCCCACGGGGGCGGGTGGAATCCTAAACATTCAAATCAAGCAGGCCAGAGTTAAAAAGGCCCTTAAGGAGTGGAACAAAGAGGTTTTTGGAAACATTCATGCTAATCTAAAAGAAAAGGAGGAAGAAATTGCTTTGGCCCAATCTTGTTTTGAAGCAAGGCCGACCCCGGATCACAGGACAGCGATCAACAAACACATTGCCGAGTACATCCTTTTGCTGAAAATGGAAGAAGATTTTTGGCGACAGAAGGCAGCTCTGAGGTGGCTTGCCGAGGGAGACAAAAATACCCGGTTCTACCAAAGCTGGGTGAAACAAAAGAGGGTTCGTCTCCGCATCCATTCAATACGTGTCAATGGGCAGGAGCTCACCGAGGAAGCCGAGATTAAAAAGTCCGCAGTGGAGTTCTTCCAACAACTCCTTGCCCCCAACAATCCGACACTTGAAGATCCAGACCTCGACCTAATCCAGCAGGTCCACTCAGCCGAGCAGTTCGCTGACATCGCAGATGCTCCAAGTGCGGACGAGGTCAGGAGTGCCACCTTTTGCATTTCCGGAGATAGTGCACCCGGACCCGACGGCTTCTCGGCCACCTTCTATCAAGCCTGCTGGCCTATTGTGGGACCGGAGGTAGTGGACGCAATCAGACAGTTCTTCAGAGGGGCCTTCCTGCCGAGGAGCATCACGGCCACAAGCATTGTCCTTATCCCAAAGAAGGCTTCGCCGGAATCATGGACCGACTACCGACCCATCAGTCTCTGCAATGTTTTAAACAAGATCATTACCAAGGTACTCACCTCTCGACTCTCTCCTTTCCTCCCACAGGTCATCTCCCCAAACCAAAGTGGATTTGTCAAAGGTCGGCTCCTTAACGACAACGCACTTCTGGCTCAAGAGATGTTCCATGAGCTTGCTAGATGCTCCCCAGCGCCCAATGTGGCAGTAAAGATTGACATGGCTAAAGCCTATGATAGGGTCCAATGGCCATTCCTCTTCAAAGTTTTACGCTGTATGGGTTTCCCGGATTCATGGATTTCACTTATGGAGAGGTGTATTGGGTGTTGCTGGTTCTCGGTCCTTGTTAACGGGGCACCCTCGGGCTTCTTTAGATCAACTCGAGGACTTCGGCAAGGAGACCCGATCTCCCCTGCTCTGTTCGTAATCGCGGCGGACTACCTGTCCCGAGCATTAGATAAGCTCATCCTCGGCCAAAAGGACATGACGTTCAAAGCCTCCCGGAGATGCATGGAGATCAGCCATCTAGCCTATGCGGACGACATTATCATCTTCACTCAAGCGGCGGCAAATCCTATGCGCCGGCTAAGAGCCTGTCTCGAAAAATATGAAAGAGTCTCCGGCCAACAAGTCAGCCTCGCCAAGAGTAATTTCTATATTGCCGAGGCCCATGAACACTGGGCAAACTCGATCCAGGCGGAAGGAGGCTTCTCTAGAGGGGCCTTTCCTTTTCTCTATCTCGGTGTCCCTATCTACCGAGGTGTCAAGCGCACGGACATGTTCCTCTTTCTACGGGAAAAGATTGCAAGAAGGATCTCAGGATGGGCACACCGTCACCTATCCTTTGGAGGAAGGCTTACGTTGATTAAGAGCACTCTTGAAGCGATCCCCTTGCACATCTTTCAAGCCGTCGAGCCCACGGCCGGTACCCTCAAGCAACTTGATCAACAAATGGCCCGATTCTTTTGGGGGTCTACGAATGAAAAGAAGCGGACCCATTGGATTGGATGGGAACAAATGTGCCGGCCCACGGATGAAGGAGGCCTTGGGATCCGAAAAACTATGGAGGTCCTCCACGCTTTCAATATCAAACTGTGGTGGCGATTTCGGGAGCAAAACTCCCTTTGGGCAAGATACATGATGGCAAAATATTGCTCCAACTCCACACCGCTCACCTTGAGATTGCCGAGCAGGAGTAGCCCTACGTGGAGAAGGCTCTCAAGAGCATGGCCCCTCGCGCAACCGCACATGAGATGGCTAGTGGGACAAGGGGACATCTACTTCTGGGATGACATTTGGCTTGGCAATAGCCCTCTGAGGGAACTTAGCCTTGATGATAGGGGAAGACCAACCACCCGGGTCTCGGAGTTCATTACAAATGGTGGTTGGGATGTGCCCAAGCTTCAACTCCTTCACAATCAGGCCGGCCTCCCTCAGCATGTTATCGATGGCATCATTAATACACCGATCCTCCATGACGAACAGGATATCCCGAGGTGGAACCTCTCTAAGCATGGGGAATTCACGGTGGCTTCGACATGGGACACACTTCGAGGACGAAACCCGATCATCCATGGTTTGGGGGACGTTTGGAAGGTAGGCCTCACCAACTCAATAGCCATCTTTATCTGGAGGCTTCTCTCCAATCGGGTGCCGGTTGACACGAAACTTCAGTGGCGGGAGATTGAGCTAGCTTCTAAGTGCCAATGCTGCCCCCACAGACCGAACACTGAGTCACTCCAACACCTCTTCATCCAGGGATATGGAGCTCGCAGAGTATGGAGTGAGTTCGACGGCTGGTTCACAGGCCCGTTCCCACGCATCCATATCAATGACACAATCCCTACGAGAATCGAAGTGTGGGCGCGAAGGTGCCAACAGCCGAACAAGAAACATCTTAGCCGAGCCACTCCATACCTCATCCTTTGGTTTATTTGGTCGGAGAGAAACAGGAGCCGCCACCAAGGCACACAGTTTAAACCACAAAACGTGGTATGGCAGGTCCACATGTTCATTCGAAATGCTATGTCTAATGGAAGCTTGAAGCCGAAACATTGGAAGGGAGTTAAACTTGGAATCAATATTCCTCAACAAGCGGCGGCAATCAGGGCGCTACCCCTAGCCATGGCAATCAAATGGAACCCCCCGGATCAGCCGTGGATAAAGCTCAACACGGATGGCTCCTATAATGAAGCGAACGGCAGTACAGGGGCTGGCGGGATTATTCGAGACCACTCGGGTAAGATGCTCGTCGCCGTCAGCACACCCCTTGAAGCCCACTCGGCGTTAGAAGCGGAGCTGTTGGCCATGATCCACGGGCTAAATATAGCCAAGGAATACGGCCCTACCAATCTGGATTGAGTCAGATGCAGAGCAAGCAATCAAATTGGTCAATGGGACGGGATGGGGGCCGGCACTCGCTCGGCAAGCGGTGGCGCAACTAACCATTCTCAAACGCCAACTCAAATTCCGAGCCACCTTCATACACAGGGAAGGGAACAAAGCGGCGGACTTCCTTGCGAAAATGGGGCTAGTCCAAGACAGTGGCCTACGAATGCACTACAACTCAGCACCGAGAGAACTATTGGACTTGGTTAGATTGGACGAGATGGGAGTGTCGCACATCCGAAACCTAGACGGGGACGGGCATCAAAGTTGATCATGAGACGACGGGAGACAATAGTGACTAGCTTTGTGGTTAATTGTTTTTTGGAAAGGAGTATGATGAGGTCCGAACCTTGTGGGATCGGACCGCATACTACTCTTGATTTTGTTACGGCACACCACTTTTGGGTGTGGCCACGCCTTGTAATTATCTCTTGTGGAAATATAGGGATGAGGGACCCACGAACCCTCCACCGTAGAGGTGTTTGATTAAAAAAAAAAAAAAAAAAAAAAAAAAAAAAAAAAAAAAAAAAAAAAAAATGCGTGAATTGCTTGTGCGTGAAGCTCATGGTGGTGGTTTAATGGGTCATTTTGGAGTCCATAAGACAATGAATGTTTTGCTTGAACATTTCTTTTGGCCTAAAATGCGTGTGGATGTTGAAAGAATTTGTAAAAGATGCATAACTTGCATGCAAGCCAAGTCTAAATCACACCCACATGGTTTGTACAAACCGTTACCAATTCCTAGTGCACCTTGGGAGGATATTTCAATGGACTTTGTTGTTGGTTTGCCAAGAACAAAAAGAGGTAGAGATTCAGTTTTTGTGGTTGTTGATAGGTTTTCAAAAATGGCACATTTTATTCCATGTCACAAAACTGATGATGCATCTCATATCGCTGATTTGTTCTTTAAAGAAATTGTCCGTTTGCATGGTGTTCCTAGATCAATTGTGAGTGATCGAGATGCTAAATTTGTGAGTCATTTTTGGCGAGTGTTGTGGAATAAGTTGGGAACTAAACTCTTGTTTTCTACTACTTGTCATCCACAAACTGATGGACAAACTGAAGTAGTTAATAGGACTTTGTCTCAATTACTACGAACTTTAGTTAAAAAGAACTTGAAAAGTTGGGAGGAATGCTTACCTTTTGCTGAGTTTGCTTATAATCGAAGTGTCCATTCTGCTACTAACTTTTCCCCATTTGAAGTTGTGTATGGTTTCAATCCATTGAGTCCACTAGATTTGATTCCAATACCTATTGAAGATCGTGCAAGTCTTGATGGAAAAGCTAAGGCTGAAATGGTGAAAAGATTGCATGAAAGGGTAAGACTCAACATTGAAAAGAGGGACGAACAATATGCAAAGCAAGCCAACAAGGGTCGGAAACAAGTCATCTTTGAGCCGGGAGATTGGGTTTGGTTGCATATGAGAAAGGAGAGATTTCCTTCGAAAAGAAAGTCCAAGTTGCAGCCAAGAGGAGATGGACCATTCCAAGTGATTGGAAAGTCAATGATAATGCTTACAAACTTGACGTTACCTGGTGAGTTTAATGTAAGTGCTACTTTCAATGTTTCTGATTTATCTCCTTATGTTGGTGAATTAGATTCGAGGACGAATCCTCTTGAAGAAGAAGGGAATGATGGAGGTACACCCAAAGCTGATAAACAAGGACAAGAAGATGGATCCAATTAATCATTCAAAGTGGACCAATTACAAGAGCTAGAGCTAAGAAGATAAAGGAGTCCATGATGCTTTTAGTTGATGAAATAAAAGCCCAATTCCAAGACCATTCAACATTGGGCCAAATGGTGAATATTATTCAAGTTAGTGGGCAGCCCAATGCATGAAGTTTTGAGTCAATATATATCACATTTTGGAGGCCCAATTGAAGATAAATGATGGCATTTTCGTCCAAGTTGGAGCAGCAAAAATGAAGAGTCATTTTTAGTTACTTTTTGAGTTAAATAAGTGACTTTAGATTCCTAAAGTCACACCAATAGTTAGGAGTTACTTTTCACTTATTGAGTCATTCTAAAGGTCTTAAGTTGTACTAATGATATGAGACTTTCAAGAGTCCATTCTAGCCTATAAATAGGCTTGTAAGCATGTCATTTGAGGACATCATTGATCAATACGAAAATAGAGTTTGTCTTGTGAGTTGAATTCTCTTTGTAGAGTTTTTCACTTGTTTGGAACTTATCAAGATACTTTGAGCAAGTTCTTGTGGCGTTCAACCATACCGAGGTTCTTGGCTGATTACCTAGCCAACGGGTCGAGGTTTTCCAGCTCTGAAGTGGATCAACCAGATTATCATCAAGGAAATCCGCTGCCAATCATTATACGTGGGGTTCTTGGATCATATATCCAACGGGTCCTTCGTCGTATCCAATTCATATCAAATCCTCCCGAAGGTGATCTCCCCCAAATCAGAAGTGGCTTGTGAAGGGCGTTATTGAATGATACTTTCTTCACTAGCCCGGACATGTGCCATGAACTCCTCGCGAAGCTCCCCGGCTCCAAATGAATGCAAAAGGTGGCACTCCTGACCTCGTCCGCACTTGGAGCATCTGCGATGTCAGCGAACTGCTCGGCTGAGTGGACCTGCTGGATTAGGTCGAGGTCTGGATCTTCAAGTGTCGGATTGTTGGGGGCAAGGAGTTGTTGGAAGAACTCCACTGCGGACTTTTTAATCTCGGCTTCCTCGGTGAGCTCCTGCCCATTGACACGTATTGAATGGATGCGGAGACGAATCCCTCTTTTGTTTCACCCAGCTTTGGTAGAACCGGGTATTTTTGTCTCCCTCGGCAAGCCACCTCAAAGCTGCCTTCTGTCGCCAAAAATCTTCTTCCATTCTCAGCAAAAGGATGTACTCGGCAATGTGTTTGTTGATCGCTAGTCCTGTGATCCGGAGTCGGCCTTGCTTCGAAACAAGATTGGGCCAGAGCAATTTCTTCCTCCTTTTCTTTTAGATTAGCATGGATGTTTCCAAAAACCTCTTTGTTCCACTTCTTAAGGGCCTTTTTAACTCTGGCCTGCTTGATTTGAATGTTTAGGATTCCACCCGCCCCCGTGGGCTCCTCCCATGCTTTTTGCACTACGGCCATGAATCCTTCATGTCGGATCCACATGTTCTGGAACCTGAAAGCCTTGGCTCCAGCGGATGTGTTCATCTTCGTGCACCTGACAAGAATTGGTCCATGGTCCGAGGCAATCCGGGGGAGGTTCGTAACCCGAGTAGCCTCGAAGGTCTTAGTCCAATCCTCGCTGACAAGCACTCTATCCAACCTTTCAAAAGGCCATTCTTGGCCCAAGTGAATGCCGCTCCATCAAAACCAGGGTCAAGCAGCCTACAATCTTCCGTTGCCTCCGCAAAATCTACCATCTCGGCTTGCCGGTTGGTATCACTTCCGACTCTGTCTTGGTGAGATAGCATGGTGTTGAAATCGCCACCGATGATCCAAGGTGTTCCCTCAAGAGGCCCGGCAATCTCTCTCATCTTGTCCCATAAGTGATGTCTTTCAGCCCTTGTACATTTGGCGTACACGGCTGAGATGGCCACCGGCCTAGCAAGGCGGTGGGATTTGAGGTACCCGTGAAGAATTTGTTCCGAGTCAACCTCAATATCAAAAGTGGACCCCTCTTCCGCAAACATCCAAATCTTCTCGTTCGTGTTCGAACCAATGAAGGACAGCCCAAGGCCTTAGAGAAACGGTCCGGGTCCGGTTGTGTGAGCGGTTCCATTATTGCAAGAAATAAAACATTATGACAACCAATTAGTCTTTTCAGAACGTTTTGAGTGGGCGCATTCGCGATCCCCCTCACGTTCCAAAACATGAGATTGTACGACATTATTAACAAGAAGGGTGCGTACCCAAAGAGGTTGAAGGCCCTCCTTGATAGTCAGTACGGTGTTGCTCATTGTTCGGAGCGACCTCCTCGGCGTCCTTGGCCGAACTGTTGCCTCCTAACTTCTCGGCCCCCACGTGCAATTCCATAAGGTCTTCGTCCGCATCCCCACAATTCTCAACATCAAATTCTCCGTTCTCCATGAGAGTATAATATTGGTTAGTGCTCATGTGGTTCTTTGCCGAGAAGAACCCACGCCCCCTTGTCAAAGCATGGCGCGCGCCTCCTCTCGGATTCCCTCGCCGAACTGGTGAGACCAAGCTCCTCGCATTGGGGGAGCCCCACTCCACGTCCATGATCCCACGTGGTGTTGGTGGTTCGGTGGTGGGATGCAATGGATTCCCCCGGTTCGGTGGGGACTTCCCAATCTCGATCCCGGCAATGAGCCCGGCAATCTGAGTTCCGGAGCTCGGTCCGCTCCCCAAAGTAGAGTCACCCTTGGAGTTCGGTCCCTCCCAGGAAGTATCACCGGAGTCCTCCCCATTTGTTTTGTTATTGTTTGGTCGATCACCGGCCTTGCCTTGCTTCTTCCCCTGATGTTTCCATTCGTTGGAGCTGGAGGCATTCTTCCCCATATCTTGCTTCCCCTTCTCGGTCTGTCTCTCGGGTTGTGGCTGTTTTGGCGGGCCGTTGTGGTAGTTTCTCTTTGGCGGCCGTTCCTTCTTGCCCGTCGCATAGCACACCTCACTTGCATGGCCGACATGTTTGCATTCTCGGCAATATGATGGTATCTTATCCCATCGGACTCGCTGCACCGTTTCTCGCCCACCAAGATCGAGGATTATCTCTTCGGTAGGTGGTTTTGTGATGTCTATCTCGACGCAAATTCGGGCAAATGAAAGCCGAGTCTTGTTGCCGTGGCTCGATCAATTTGTATTGGATTGCCGAGAAGCTTGCCGATGGCGAATAAGGCGGATTGGTCGAAAAGATGAATGGGGAGGCCAATTAGGTTGCACCAAATTGCCGCAATGGGGGACTCGCAGTAAGCATCAAAGTCCGGGGACCATTTGACGACGAAGACCCTCATCGGGTGTCGGTCAATGAGCCAAACGGGCGTACCCCTTGGGCCTCCAAGGATTCGGGCATAGTCCGCCAAGTCCTCGCATTGAATGAGAATATGTTTAGCATTAATGTACTTCCAACTAAATCCACACCGAAGTTTAATATTATCGAGGGTCTTTTGGATTTGCAGTCCCGTAGGGATAGAGTGAGAGAACTTACCCACAATGGCGTGTCCCATGCTCTCAGCAAGCTTTTGAGTTTCCGCTCCGGAGAAGTAAATGGCCGGGATGCCGTCGGACACTGAAGCAAATCCAATGTTCTGGAGCTTATCCGGTTCAAAGGCTTGGGGGCCGGTAGGGTCAGTCGAGCCTTTGAGCATGTCCGCCATCGTTTTCGGCCGACCGGGGTGGCTTGCGGCGCCTTCACCCCGGCCTTGTAGAGTGTTACTCGCCAAGCCCGACGGGGTACCCTTAAGCAAGTCCGCCATCGATTTCGGCCACGGCGAGGGCTCTCATTGGCATCATGATCACCATCCTCATATTCTTCATCTTCCATGAGGGAGAAGTATTGATTAGTGCTCAAACAGTTTGCCTTCTCTTGTTCTCTACTCTTGGCCACGGTGGTCTTTGTTGTTGAGCCGCTTGGGCCGATGGGTGCCGAGACGGGATTCCCACCCCGGACGGCCGAGCCCCGGTTAACGACACCCGGTGTCGCTTCCTCGAGTGGATAGGCAAAAGGCTTGAAGCCTTTAAGATGGCTTGAGGCCTCTCGACCATTCTGAGTTCCACTCGCACGATGTGATTCCGACGAAGCTTCCTTGTTGTCATTGAAATCTCCTAAGATGTCCGGGCCTTGCCAATGTGTGTCCGCACCTTTGGTTCCTTTTGCTTTGTAGTTTGCTCGATCAGCACCACTATTCTTTTTCTTCCCTTGGCGTTTCCATTCATTAGGATTAGCATCATTAGGATTAGCATCATTCCCCCCGGTGTCTTGCATGTGTTTAACACCTCGGTCGTCCGAATGCGGCTGTTTGAGTGGGCCGACATTATAGTTTCTCTTGGCCGGTCGTTCCTTCTTGCCCGTTGCATAACAAACCTCCCTCGTGTGTCCAACATGTTTGCAATCTTGACAATAGGAAAGAATCTTATCCCATCGGACTTGTTGCACCGTCTCCCGCCCACAAAGATCAAGAATGATCTCCTCGGGAGGTGGCTTTGTAATATCAATCTCGATGCAAATGCGTGCGAAGGATAGCCGAGACTTGTTGGCCGTGGCACGGTCGATTTGAATTGGGGTACCGAGGAGCTTGCCGATGGCGAATAGGGCCGATTGATCATAGAGGTGAATTGGGAGGCCTATTAAGTTGCACCAAATTGCCGCGATCGGGGACTCACAATACGCATCAAATTCTGGGGACCATTTGAATACCCTCATCGGGTGTCGGTCAATGAACCATACGGGGGAGCCCCTCGGGCCACCAAGAAGGCGAGCAGAATCCCCAATGTCCTCGCATTGAATAAGAATGTGTTTAGCATTAATATATTTCCAATTAAAGCCACGACTCAATTTGATGTTGTCAAGGGCCTTTTGAATTTGATGCCCCGTGGGGATAGAATGAGAAAACTTACCCACGATTGCGTGCCCAATGCCTTCAGCCAACTTTCGTGTCTCCGCCCAGGAAAAGTAAATGGTCGGGATGCCGTTTGATGCTGAGGCAAAGCCAATGTTTTGAATTTTCTCCGGTTCGAACACTTGCGGGCCGGTTGGGTCGGAGGAGCCTTTTAGCACTTCGGCCAATGTTATCGGCTTCCCGGCGGTCTCCGAGTGTGGCTCGTGTGTCTTGGGCAGGTTCTCATGGTTCAATCCCATGCTCGGCTCCATCCCTGTTCCGGAAGTTTGTTGGTTCGGCCCATGCAAATCCGGAGGTGTATAGTTGTTGCTCGTCTCCGGGTCACTATCTCCAATTACCATCGGGATGGACGTTTCAATGCTTGGGACTCCATATCCTAATCGAAGAGGCGCTTTCGGTTGCGTTCCTTGTGGCACGGAGCTGCCCCATCATAGTTTTGGATTTGTCGCGGCCATCTCCTCCTTCCGACTCGGTGATCCCTACTCAAAAGTGTCCCGAATTTTGAGTGTTCTACCTTTCTCAAGTGGTGGAAACTCCTCAAGTGAGGCGATAAGGTCCGTCGAGGGTGAGGACCCCGGAGGTTCAAGTCTCGGCACCCGGCTAGTGCGCGCCACGTAGGGCTTACTTCCGGTCTCCGGTGGTCCGGCAATGATGAGGGGTTGGGCGGCCACTGTGTCGAGGGTCTCCGCCGAGTCCAAGGTGGCGAGGTGGATGAGTTCATGGGTTTGTGGCTGTATTAGAGCCTCAACGGCTAGCAACTCACGTGAGCCCCCATTGTGGTCAGGCACCAAGGCACTTTCAAAAGGTGATTTTGTTCCTAACTCCATTTCGGGCAAGTTGACTACTCCTTCTTTCAAGGTATTCTTTGCAGCACATGTGACACCTTTATTGGGAGGGTAAGGGACAAAGGAGCTTTTCAAAGGTGGTTTTGTTCCTTTATCCATATTTGGAAAGATGACTTCACCAACCATCTTGGAGAGTTGTGCATCACGTTGTCCAACATGAGGTGGTGGGGGAGCGTGTGCGGCTGGCTCGTCACTTGCTTCGACGGTCGACCGGCCGTCGCCGGAGTCTTGGCCGGAGGACGGAATCTCGCCGGCATAGTCGTAAGAGTCAAGAACAATGGCGATTTTCTCATCCCCTTCATCATAGGTGACGATTTCGGCCTCATTCCCGGGTGGAGCCACCTTCATATCGCGGCCGGGAGGCGCCGGAAAGATGGTTGTTTTGCATTTGGGACTTCCACCCGGTGAGCCACCTTCGGCCCCGAAATCAATCTTCTTCCGGAGTTGCTTGTCTTCCGGCAAAGGTGAGAGTACAAACCATTTCCGACCATCGCCTTTGGTGGAAGGGGCCGGGGTACTTTTCCTCTCTTTCACGTTTGTTTTCAAGGATTTCCTCGCCATTTTCTTGGAGGGAAGGCTTGTGGAGGAAGCCTCTTCCGACGTGAACGTCATTTGTTGGACCAAGGGAGGGTCCTCGGCCGCCCGGAGGACCATTTGCTGATCCGAGATGGTGCGGGGTTCCTCAGACCCCGGTGGAGGATCCGGCGGGTGTTCCGGCATGGCTGAAGGAGAGTCAAGACACCAGCCGCACCGGGGAGTTGAGCGGAGGTTGGTGAGGTGTGGCTCGAGACTGGTGGAGCGAGCCGGGGTTGTGGTTGTGGCCTTGGACGAACGAGGGTGGTGGTCGGAGATGAACGGAAGGTCGGCGTGGGGGGGGGGTGGTCGAAAGGTGGATTATCGTTCAAAAGGGAGAATTACTAGAGAGAAGGGAGAGCATCTCTCTCTAGAAGTTTCTCATCCTTTTCCAAGCAGTAGGGGGATATTATAAGACTTTATTAATCTTTTTAAAACGTTTTGGGTGGGCACATTCGCGATCCCCCTAACGTTCCAAAACATGAGATTGAAAGACATAGTTAACAGTGGAGGTTCGTACCCGGCGGGTGTGAAAGCCCTCCTTGGAATTTGGTAAGTTGATGGTCTTGCGGAGGGTAGCATGTATCACCCTCTGTGATTGACATGGTGGTATCCTCGGCATTTTTGCTAGGCGTCTGCTCCACCTCAATGGTATCGCAATCCTCGAACTCATCCCCATCAACCTCCGGCAAATTTGGGGGTCTAGGGGCGTTTCCAACATCGACTCCGTTGGGGGGATTGTACGCTTCCCACACACCCATGTCCTCAAGCTCATTTTCCACAAAGTTTTCCCGAGCCATGAGGGAGTAGTACCGATTGGTACTCATGTGGTTTTCCACCGTTTGTGACTCAGCCCGATCGAGATTAAAAGGGAGGAAAGAGCCTTTCGATTTCTCTCGAGTACCCGATGCCGAGGGTGCAAGGTACCTTCCCTTATTCGCTCCCTTCGGTGAGCCTCCTCGGCCGCCTCCGGAAGCGGAGGGAATAGCAATCGGATCTCTAGTGTGTTTAGCGCAATGATGAGCGCAATGATCCTCCTCAATGGGGTGGGTGACTAGCTCCATGCCCCCTTCATTTTGCATTTCCCCCATGATGTCCGGCCCCGACCAATTCGGGCCATTGTGCGCATTTGCCCTCGGGTTAAGCCGTTGTTGGTGTACCTTTGTCTTGTTCTTCCCTTGTTGTATCCATTCCGAGTTCCCATCATGCCTTGCACCCTCACTTACTTTCCCGGCTAGACGGTCCCCTTGTTGTGGCTGTTTCGGAGGGGCTACGTTGTAGTTACGTTTGGGGGGTCGTTCCCCTCTACCCGCCGCATAGCACACGTCTCTTTTGTGGCCCACGTGTTTGCATTCCCGGCAATAGGATGGAATCTTGTCCCATTTCACTTGTTGAACCATTTCTCGGCCACAAATATCTAAGATGATCTCTTCGGGGGGTGGTTTGGTGATGTGGATCTCAACACAAATGCGGGCGAACGAAAGTCGTGACTTGTTGGCCGTGGCACGATCCACTTGAATAGGTGTCCCTAGGAGCTTTCCGATGGCAAAAAGGGCCGATTGATCAAAGAGATGAATTGGGAGGCCAATTAAATTGCACCAAATCGCCGCGATTGGGGATTCACAATACGCATCAAAATCGGGTGTCTATTTAAAGACTCTCATCGGATGTCGGTCGATGAACCACACCGGAGTGCCTTTAGGGCCACTAAGGAGCCGTGCATAGTCCGCCATATCCTCAAATTGCACAAAAACATGTTTTGCATTAATAAATTTCCAAGTGAAACCCCGACTGAATTTAATGTTATCCAAGGCCTTTTGAATTTGATGTGATGACGGAATTGGGTGGGAGAACTTACCGACGATGGCGTGACCTAGGTTTGTAGCCAACTTTTGAATCTCCGCCCCGGAGAAGTATATGGCCGGGATGCCGTTAGATGTGGTGGCAAACCCAATGTTTTGGATGTTCTCTGGGAGGAAGGCTTGCGGACCTTCGGGGTTCGGGGACCCTCGAACCATATCGGCCATGGTAATCGGCTTGATGGGTACCTTCTCGGCCACCCCGCTTTCTCGCCCTTGAGTGTGATTCATCGGCCTAATGATCTCGTTGGGGGGGTGGTTTCCACTTAAGCCATCCCCTTGAGGTCCTACGGCCAAACCATCTACATTCATTGGGGTAAATTTGTCCCAAGGGGTCCCCAAGGTGGCGTTGGGCCGCTCGGAGCTTGTCGGGTCATGGTCGGGGCCGCGAGAGCCATCGTGGCCCGCACGGAGTTGGATTCCATCTTGTCTTTCGGCGTAGACGGCCTCAACCCATCACTCGACGCGCCGTTTTCAAAGTTGTCCTGGATTTTCCTAGTTCTCCCTCGCTCAAGTGGAGGGAAGTCGGAGAGGGTGGGGCCATCAGCAAATAAGGGGGTGGGGGGAGTGATCTCTTTTTGGAATTCAAGGAGGAGCGGGGTTTCCATCGACCGGAAGGCGGTTTCCGACGGCGGGCCGGCAAGGAGGGGGTTGTGCCGCACGGAATCAAGGATTTCCGCCGCCTCCAAAGAGAGTACTTGCAAGATATCATTCCTTTTTGGCTTCATTTGCTGCATTGGGAGGGGGTGGCATGAATCTTCACATGGTTTCTCTTGTTGGTAAGGGACAAAGGCGTTTTCGGAAAGGTATTTTGGTTCTATGCACATTTCGGGTAAGTTGACTAACCCACTCTCCAAGGTACTTTTTGGAGCACATGGTTCAGCCCCACCCTCTTGGGATACGCAAGTGAGCATGGCGTCACCTTCCCCAACGGTCGTCTCATTCACGGCGGGACCTTGGTCGGAGGGGGGGTCCGGTGCACCTGCCGGCAAGATCGCAAGGGCCACCGGCTCCATATGGTCTCCTTCCCGGAGGAGTGTGGGCCTAATGGTGGTTTTCCGGCCCTTTTGCTTCCAAGACGTCATTGGGACAAGATGGGAACGAGAGTGACTTACAACTTGGATTGTCTTGGTCGGAGCTCATATCGGCGGCCTCAATGACGGGGCTATCATCCGATCCAAAGGTGAGTTTCTTCCGAAGTTGCTTGTCCTCCGGGAGTGGTGAAGGTACGAACCTTTTCCGGCCATGACCATTGGTGGGGGGAGCCGGTGTGCTCTTTCTCGTGCTAACCCGGCTCTTCTTACACTTCATTTTCAGGTCTTTGGCCGAAAGCTTCGGGTTTGAGGCATCATTCGAGTGGAAGACCATGAGCTGGTCCGGGATAGTACTTCCCGTGTTGGGATCCGGCGGGGCGGGGATGGGGCTCGAGGTAGGATCCGGCATGGCCGGCCGAGAGGTGGACACGGATGGCTGGTCTCGCGAGAGATAGGGATGACGACCGGGGTGGAGGATGACCATGAGAGGTGTTGGGAGACGGCGGGTGAAGGAATCCCGTGGGTGGGGAGGGCCGGATTATCAAACGGAGGTGAGATTGCTAGAGAGAAGGAGGACCATCTCTCTCTAGAGAAAAATGGTTTTTAATGTGTCTCGCCTTGTACTAGTTGTCAATTGATCCACCAAACTATAGCATAGTCAGTGAATTCAACAGCAGCAAGCCTAACCTTTTTCTCCTCGGAATAGTTGTGACATTCAAAGATGAGATCCACCTTTCTCTCCCACTCCAAATAAGCTTCGGGGTCACTCCTTCCTTGGGATGTTGGAATCTTCAGTTTGATACTTCTCAAATCACCATCAACTTCATTTGTACGCCCTCTTCTACCGTTTCCATGCTTCCTCGTTATTGTTTGCATTTGCTTGAAGTTCCAGCCTCTCCAAGCGCTCTGAAACACTTTCCAGAATACGTCCAAGCCTTCTAAAATGTTGTTGGATGGCTTGCAACGTAGGATCAATTTGATTTTCATCAGTAGAATCCATCCTCACAGTTCACTCGTGTATCACACAAAAATAAACCTCACAAAACACACGTGTATATCACTCATTGGCTTTTACCTCCCCTCAAATAATCTCACCACTCAAGCCTTTTACCACTCTTTCTCTTTTGCAAAGAAAACACAAGTAAAAAACAAGTCAAGAACAAACAAGATCTAATAAAGACCAACCAAACTTCAGCCCTTGAATGAAGGATGAAAGGAAATGGTCAAGAAAATATGAGGTGAAATATGTATTTCGTTTTTTTTCTTTTTATCGGTTTTTTTTCAGTTTTTTCAATTTTTTTTTCAAGGATATGAAAGATAAACAATGTAAGATAAAGCTAAGGATAGATCAATACCAGTTGGCTCGTGATACCAAATGATAAGGATTGGGATATGACGAAGGACCCGTTGGATATATTGATCCAAGAACCCAACGTATAAGGTTTGGCAGCGGACTCCCTTGATTGATAATCTGGTTTGATCCTCTTCCAGAGCTTAGAAAACCTCGACCCAATGGCTATATGATCAGCCAAGAACCTCGGTATGATTGAACGCCACAAGAACTTGCTCAAAGTATCTTGATAAGTTCCAAACAAGTGAAAAACTCTACAAAGAGAATTCAACTCACAAGACAAAGTCTATTTCGTATTTGATCAATGGTGTCTTCAAATGACATGCTTACAAGCCTATTTATATGCTAGAATGGACTCTTGAAAGTCTCACATCATTAGTACAACTTAAGACACTTAAAAATGACTCATAATAAAAGAAAAGTAACTCCTAAACCTTTGGTGTAACTCTAGGATATCTAAAGTCACTTATTTAACATAAAATATAACTAAAATAGACTCTTCGTTTTGGCTGCCCCAACTTGGACGAAAATGCATCATGTATCATCAATTTGGGCCTCCAAAATGTGATATGTAGTGACTCCACACTTCAAGTCTTGGGCTGCCCACAAACTTGAATAATATTCACCACTTGGCCCAATGTTGAATGGTCTTGTAACTGGGCTTTTATTTCAACAACTAAAAGCAACATGGACTCCTTTATCTTCTTAGCTCTAGCTCTTGTAATTGGCCCACTTGGAATAATCAATGGATCCATCTTCTTGTCCTTGTATATCAGCTTGGTTGTGTCTCCATCAATGTTGTTGCAATTGGTTACTGGTAATGCATAGGTGTGGGTCCGCCTCAACCCTCCACCCCTAAGGGTGTTTTTATATATAAAAAAAAGTAGCTTAAGGGCACTGGTCGTTGGTTCGATGGCCTGAAAGATGTGGATCGGCACAGACCCGAGAGTGCTTTTAAATGAGCGTAAGACGCCCCCCGAATGATAGGTGTCTGTGGGCCCACCCCGAGACCCTAGCGGAAATCTTTTCCCGTAGGAACATAAACATATCTGTACGTTCACACCACGATAGAGAGGAACTCCCAAGTAGAGGAAAGGGAAGGTACCTCGGGAGAAGCCTCCTTCACTTGTATTGCATTCGCACATCTTTCATGTTTTTCATAGATGTAAAAATTGCTCTTGGCCAGATTGATTTGCTGCCCCGACACATCCGCGTAGTTATCGAGGCAAGCTCTAAGCCTCCTCAGGGGATTCACAGCCGCTTGCGTGAAAATGATGATGTAATCGGCATACGCGAGGTGGCTGATTTCCATACATCGACGAGTAGCCTGAAAAGTCATTTCATTCTGCCCTAGTATTAGTTTATCAAGGGCTCTCGAGAGATAGTCTGCAGCAATCACAAACGAGCTGGGAAGATGGGGTCTCCTTGACGCAATCCCCGAGAGGATTTGAAAAAGCCTGCCGGGGCACCATTGACTTGTTACCGAGAACGAACATGTGCTAATGCATCTCTCAACCATCGAAACCCAAGCATTTGGGAATCCCATCCTTCTAAGGACCTTAAGTAGGAAAGGCCATTGCACCCGGTCGTAGGCCTAGGCCCGGACATCATGGGGGACATGCCGGGTGAACATGTCTCGGAGATGGTTCCCTATCACAACAAAAAGGACCGGTACGGGCCCCAAATCCGCAATCAACCGAGAGGCTCGCTCGGTAGAGCATCCTCACTAGAACGAGGGTGGGAAGGTGCCATGCTAGGGAAACTCAAGGATGGCCACGAAGGGACCTCCTTGGCCGGGGAACGAGGGAGATTGAGCAGGTCGTATCAACACTTTGATCTTGAGAAGGCCGAAGCAAAAGAGAGGGAAAGCCTCATGAGTTCCAACCGGTACTACTCCCTCATGGCCGATGAAACTTTCGTTGACCACTATGATGGCGAACATGAAGTTTGGGAAATGAACAGGGCCCATTTTGAGGAGGTGGACGAGGCGAACCCCAATCTCATGGAAGCCGAACCATGCCAAAAAGGAAATGATCTACAAGTCATTGCATTCCAAGGCGGGCCTTCACACCCACCGGGTACGTCCCCCTCTTGTTAATCATGTCAATTAACTTCATGTTTTGGAACGTTAGGGGGATCGCGAATGCGTCAACCCAAAACGTCCTTAAAAGACTAATTGCATCTCACAAAATTAATTGTCTTGCAATCATGGAACCACTCACGGCTCCAAATCCGGTGAAGTTTTCTAAAGCTTTGGGGATGAATTTTAAGGCATCAAACTCCAACGGGAAGATATGGTTTTTTGTGGAGGAAGGGGCGGATTTTGAGGTGGTGGACGACTCGGACCAAATACTCCACGGGAAATACCTTTGCTCGCTGCTACCTTGTTCCATTATGGTGTCGGCCGTGTACGCAAAGTGTACTAGGGGAGAACGAGTTGCGCTTTGGGACAAAATGAGAGAAATTTCAATAAACACCGAAGAGATGCCTTGGATCATTGGCGGGGATTTTAACACCATCCTCTCTACACGAGATAGGGCCGGAAGTGACACTAATCGACAAACGGAGATGATCGACTTTGCCGAATCAATCGAGGACTGCAGACTACTTGACCCAGGCTATGACGGGTCGGACTTTACGTGGGCCAAGAATGGCCTCTTCGAAAGACTAGATCGGGTGTTGGTAAATGAACCGTGGGCCCGAATCTTTGAAGCGGTGAGGGAAACAAACCTTCCGCGGGTGTCCTCGGATCATGGCCCGGTGCTGGTGCGGTGCAAGCTGCCAAGTACTCACTCTGGGGGCAGCCCCTTCCGCTTTCAAAATATGTGGATCCGCCATGATGGCTTCAGTGATCTAGTTCGAGAAGATTGGGGCAAGCCGACGGAAGCACAAGGTCTTCTCAACCTCCAAATCTAACTTGCTAGAATCAAGAAAACCTTGAAGAAATGGAACAAGGAGGTCTTTGGGAATATCCACACTAATCTCAGGGACTTTGAAGAGAAAATTGTGAAGGCCCAAGCCGACTTTGAGGAGAGGCCTTCGCCAGAGAATAGGATGGGAATTAATAAACTCATTGCCGAGTACATTTGTCTCTTGAGAATGGAGGAAGATTTCTGGCGTCAAAAAGCTACTCTCCGATGGCTCACGGAGGGAGATAAAAATACGAGATTCTATCAAAGTTGGGTTAAGCAAAAGAGAATCCGGATGCGTATTCACAAGATTAACGCTGACGGACGGGAACTCTCTGATGAAGCGGAGATTAGAGAGTCGGCGGTTCTTTTCTTCCAAAAAGTCCTAGCACCCGACCCCTTGGCGCTAATGGAGCCGGATCTTAGCCTTATAGACCCACTCCCTCCCTCGGACATGGGCGCATTGGCCGAAGAGCCGGGTGAGGAGGAGATCAAAAGAGCCGTATTTGGCATCTTGGGAGACAGTGCCCCAGGCCCGGATGGTTTCACGGCCTCCTTCTTCCAAGCTTGTTGGGGTATTATCGGATCGGATGTGGTTGCAGCAATTTGCCAATTCTTTCGAGGGGCCTTCCTCCCCCGAAGTGTCACGGCAACAAGTATACTCCTCATCCCCAAAAAAGTATTGCCGGACTCGTGGGGTGACTACCGCCCCATTAGTCTATGCAACGTCATCAACAAGGTCATCACAAAAATTCACACGGCAAGGTTAGCTCCCCTTCTCCCTTGCCTTATTTCTCCGAACCAAAGTGGCTTTGTGAAAGGCCGCCTCCTCAATGATAACGTCTTACTGGCCCAAGAAATGTTCCATGAGATCTCGAAGTGCAACCCAGCCCCGAACGTAGCGGTCAAGATTGACATGGCGAAGGCCTATGACCGTGTCCAGTGGCCATTCTTATTTAGCATACTTCGCCAAATGGGATTCCCAAACCCGTGGATCTCCATGATAGAAAGATGTGTCGGCTCATGTTGGTTTTCGGTGACAATCAATGGCATCCCTTCGGGGTTCTTCAAGTCAACCCGCGGCCTTAGACAAGGCGACCCCATTTCCCCGGCCTTATTTGTTATTGCGGCGGAATATCTCTCAAAGGCACTCGACAAGCTAATTTTGGGATAGAAGGAAATGACATTTAAAGCCACCCGAAAGTCCTTGGAGATCAGCCATCTTGCCTACGCCGACGATATCATCATCTTTACCCAAGCGGCGACCACTCCCCTTAGGCGGCTCCGGTCATGCCTAGAAGATTATGAGAAGGTGTCAGGGCAACAAATCAATCTCTCAAAGAGCAACTTCTACATTGCCGATTGTCATGAAGAGAGTGCTAATCTCATACAATCCGAGGGAGGTTTCTCACAAAGTACCTTTCCTTTCCTCTACCTAGGGGTTCCTATTTATCGTGGCATCAAACGAATAGATATGTTTATGTTCCTTCGGGTAAAGATAGCAGCACGAATCTCCGGATGGGCTCACCGTCACCTATCCTTTGGAGGAAGGCTTACACTTATCAAGAGCACACTAGAGGCGGTACCTCTTCACATTTTCTAGGCCATTGATCCCACGGCCGGGGCGCTCAAACTTTTTGATCAACAATTGGCACGCTTCTTTTGGGGCTGAACCAATGAGAGAAAAAAGATACATTGGATTGGTTGGGATCAAATTTGTAGGCCGACTGCCGAGGGGGGACTAGGAATCCGCAAATTCAAAGAGGTCCTCCGAGCCTTCAACATCAAGCTATGGTGGCGCTTTCGTGAACAATACTCTCTATGGGCCAAGTATATGAAGGCCAAATATTGTTTTAAGACCTCTCCCCTGGCGTCCCGTCCAACCGGGAAAAACAGCCCGACGTGGAAGAGACTCCTGAGAGCGCGTGCCCAAGCCAATCCCTACATCAGATGGGTGGTTGGCCAAGGAGACATCTATTTCTGGGATGACATATGGCTCGGAGACACGGCGCTTAGGGACCTTTCCATTGATGACCGAGGAGCCCCGACTACCTTGGTGGTGGATTTCATAAGAGAAGGAGCATGGGACGAGGCTAAGCTCCAGCTGCTCCAATACCAGGCTGGGATCTCACAGCAGGTGATCACACACATCCTAGACACGCCAATCGTATCGGGGGAACCGGATGTTCCGCGTTGTTCGCTATCCTGGCTCGGTGACTTTTCGATGGCTTCAACTTGGGAAACGACCCGCGCAAGGAGGCCGAAAATCCAGGGGCTGGAGGACATTTGGATGGCTGGCCTTACCAACTCAATAGCAATTTTCAATTGGAGGTTGTTGTCGAACCGAATCCCGGTGGACTCTAAGCTACAATGGTGGAACATCGAAATGGCATCAAAGTGTCAATGCTGCCCCCACAGTCCACACACGGAGTCGCTCCAACACCTTTTTATTCAAGGGTGGGGAGCCTCTTGAGTCTGGGGCGAGTTTGATGAATGGTTCAAGGGTTCGGCTCCTTCCATACGAATTAATGACACCATTCCGGAGAGGCTAGAAGTCTGGTCACGGAGGACCCATCTCCAAGACACAAAATACCTCTGCAGGTCCATACCTTATCTCATCCTCTGGTTCATTTGGGCGGAGCGCAATAGGAGCCGTCATGAGCAGGTACAATTCAAACCTTTCAATGTTATTTGGCAAGTCCAAATGTTCATCCGGAACAATATGATAAGTGGGGGAATCAAACCGAAACATTGGAAAGGCGTGAGACTAAAAATGGAAATACCAAGTCAAGCCGTCCCAAGGAGGCCGAGAGGGATCGCCATGCTGGTCAAATGGCACCCACCGGACTGCCCGTGGATAAAGCTCAACACGGATGGGGCATATCTAACCACGACACACAAATGAGGAGGGGGAGGCATTGTCCGAGACCACTCCGGAAAAATGATTGTGGCCTTTGCAACACCTATTGATGCACAATCCCTTGAGGCCGAGCTCATGGCCTTCTACCACGGGCTAATTCTGGCCACAGATCTTAATCAGCCAATATGGATTGAGTCGGATGCCGAACAGGCAATCAAACTCTTCAATGGGACAGCATGGGGCCCGGCGCACATCCGCCGAGTCATGGCTCGCCTTCATTCCCTTAAGCAAAGACACACCGTCCGCGCCACCTTCATTCACCGGGAGGGTAACAAAGCGGCTGGCTTGCTTGCCAAGATGGGACTTGAACAACACTCCTTCCACCGGATATCCGCCCACAACGCTCCCCGCTTACTCCAAGCCATTGTCCGACTGGAGGAGAAGGGTACCCCCAACATTCGACTTAGAGATGAAGACCGTTAGTAGTGTATGGCCCGCTGATCGTGAGCTTAGCGGACGCCGAAGAGTACGTAGGTGTCGAATCTGTTGATGGCTTGACCTCTCCCTACTCTTGTGGTGCAATTGCCTTAGGGATTTTGTACTTTGCATTTTGGTTTTGTTCACCTAGGCAGATTGATCGTCCTTGTGTAATCCATGATTGTAACCTCTTTTGATATGAAATATAGGGATGAGGGACCCACGAACCCTCCACCGTGAAGGTGTTCAAAAAAAAAAAGTTCCAAACAAGTGAAAACCTCTACAAAGAGAATTCAACTCACAAGACAAAGTCTATTTCGTATTTGATCAATGGTGTCTTCAAATGACATGCTTACAAGCCTATTTATAGGCTAGAATGGACTCTTGAAAGTCTCACATCATTAGTACAACTTAAGACACTTAAAAATGACTCATAATAAAAGAAAAGTAACTCCTAAACCTTTGGTGTAACTCTAGGATATCTAAAGTCACTTATTTAACATAAAATGTAACTAAAATAGACCCTTCATTTTGGCTGCTCCAACTTGGATGAAAATGCATCATGTATCATCAATTTGGGCCTCCAAAATGTGATATGTAGTGACTCCACACTTCAAGTCTTGGGCTGCAATTCGCAATCCCCCTAACGTTCCAAAAAACGTCCAAATGCCAATGCTGCCCACACAAGCCTAGCACCGAGAAAATACTCCACCCTATTGTACCACCTTTGACCTCCGCCGCCAATCTCCCACCACCACCTCGCCACCCGACGACATTCGCCGACCCCAGCCACCACTCCCTCGTCCATCGGTTCATCACCTTTCATCTTCCTCCTTGGTGGTTACCACCCTGCCGTCCTCCTCCCAATCCCACTCCGCTTGTCACCCCCGGCCCATCCCCGACGAAAGCGACTTCATCGTCGGACTTGGCTCGCGGCTCCCGTCAATCTCTACTCCACGTCTCGGCCACACCTTGCCGAAGCCCTCTCGGCTGGCCGAAACAATGGGGCAGCCGCCGGACCCCGACGAAAAGAGAGACACTCCGGCCATTAATCCGGTTCATTTGCCTGACATTGGTTCCGGGGATGAGGGAGCTCGGGTCCTCTCCGATCAGCAAATGGTCTTCCGAGCTGGCGACGCCGCTTCCCTTCAACGTCCGACCAAATCCATGGAACTAAAAATTGCTAAAGCAAAGCTCAAAGCCCGGAAAAGTACGCCGGCGCCTCCTACTAAAGGCAATGGTCGTAAGAGATTTGTCCCGTCTCCGATGCCCGAGGACAAGCAACTAAGGAAGAAGATAGACTTCGGTGAGGAGGAAGGACCTGCGGCCGGTAGTCCCAAATGCAAAGGATCCCTGTTCCCGGCGACTCCGTCCCTCGACTTGGGGGTCTCTTTCAGGATGGAGGACCCCGAATTGCCTCATAAGAAGGAAGAGGAAGTGGAGCATTGGAATGAATGTGAAGAAGAGTTCGATGGCCCCAACGGTAGAACCGTACCGGAAGGAGGCGGCCCGCCGGAATCTGCTGCTCCCGCCGTCGAGCTTATGGCCGTTTCCGGCGAAGTTCCCCCCCTCCACAATCCCCAACCAAAGCTTGCTAGGTCACGTGAAGTTCAAGCTGCCCCATGTGTTGTCCCTGCCCCATTGGAAAGTGGAAAAGCAAACCTACCTAACCCTGAGGCAGGTACAAAAGTTGACTTGGAAAGCACCAATCCACCTTTCCTACCTAAGCCATCAGGTACAAAAGCAAACTTGCCTAAAATGTTAGCAAGTACAATAGCTCCCCTAGAAAGTGCCTTCTCCCCTTTCCCCTCTTGTATGGCACGAGCTGTATCGTTTGGATCTCCACCAAGGAACCCAAAACTAGATGAGATCCTACACCTTGCAGCGTTGGACTCGGTGGAAATGCTGGATGCAGCGGCGGCGCAGCCTCTTCGTACCGAAAACCTACCGGCGGCCAGTTACAAACCTCCGGAGTTCCCCCAAAACTCTTCGGGATGCATGCAAAGTATCACACACACACCTTGGGATGGGAGTGGACCTTCTCTTGAGGACTTCCCTCCTCTCGAACGAGGACGAACTAGCAAGATCCGAGCTTCGTTTGAGGCCAGCTCGAAACATTATAGTGCGGAGCTCGGCCAGCCGCGGCCTAAGTCGACCCTAACGCCAACCGAGAAAAGCTTGTTACCGAGACGACGAACAAGGCCACGCCTAGTGCCGAGATGGTTGTAGTGACAAGGGAAACACCAACACCCAACGATACGCCTATGGATGATGCCGAGAAGATCCACACCGAGAATGAAAAGGCCGAGAAGATCCACACCGAGAATGAAAAGGCCGAGAAGATCCACACCGAGAATGAAAAGGCCGAGAAGATCCACACCGAGAAGGGAAAAGCCGAAAAGCCGAGAATGGAAAAGCCGAGAAGGGCACACAACGGCAACGTAGGTGCCGAGAAGACCCTAACCGAGAATGGAAAAGCCGAGCACAACAACCCGAAGAGAAGTGGAAATACACCTATGTCCACGGCGGATGCCGCAACACAAGGGCTGAATGCAGTTAATCAACATGGGGGGGTAGATGATAACCCGGGGCCCTCGTCGTGGCCGAAATCGATGGCGGACTTGTTTAAGGGTACACCTTTGGGCTCGGCGAGTAACACTCTACAAGGCGGGGGTGAAGGCGCCTCAAGCCACCCCGACCGGCCGAAAACGTTGGCGGACATGCTTAAAAGCTCGACTGACCCTAACGGCCCTCAAGCCTTTGAGCCGGATAAGCTCCAAAATATTGGATTTGCCTCTGTGTCCGACGGCATCCCGGCCATTTACTTCTCCGGAGCGGAAACTCAAAAGCTAGCTGAGCGCATGGGCCACGCCATTGTGGGTAAGTTCTCTCACTCTATCCCCACGGGACTTCAAATCCAAAAGACCCTTAATAATATTAAACTTCGGTGTGGATTTAGTTGGAAGTACATTAATGCTAAACACATTCTCATTCAATGCGAGGACTTGGCGGACTATGCCCGAATCCTTGGAGGCCCAAAGGGTACGCCCGTATGGCTCATTGACCGACACCCGATGAGGGTCTTCAAATGGTCCCCGGACTTTGATGCATATTGCGAGTCCCCCATTGCGGCAATTTGGTGCAACCTAATTGGCCTCCCCATTCATCTTTTCGACCAATCTGCCTTATTCGCCATCGGCAAGCTTCTCGGCACTCCAATACAAATTGATCGAGCCACGGCAAACAAGACTCGGCTTTCATTTGCCCGAATTTGCGTCGAGATAGACATCACAAAACCGCCTCCCGAAGAGATAATCCTTGACCTTGGTGGGCGAGAAACGGTGCAGCGAGTCCGATGGGACAAAATACCATCATATTGCCAAGAATGCAAACACGTTGGCCATACAAGTGAGGTGTGCTATGCGACGGGCAAGAAGGAACGGCCGCCGAAGAGAAATTACCACAACGGCCCGCCAAAACAGCCACAACCCGAGAGACAAACCGAGAAGGGGAAACAAGATACGGGGAAGAATGTCCCCAACTCCAATGAATGGAAACGTCATGGGAAGAAACAAGGCAAGGCCGGTGATCGACCAAACAATAACAAAACAAATGGGGAGGATACCGGTGGTATTTCTTGGGAGGGACCGGACATTATGGGTGACTCTACTTTGGGGAGCAGATCGAGCTCCGGAACCCAAAATGCGGGGCTCAAGCCCGAGGTTGGGAAGTCTCCGCCGAACGGGGGGAACCTTTCGCACCCCACCACCGAACCACCAACACCACGTGGGAACATGGAAGTGGAGTGGGGCTCCCCCAATGCGAGGCGCTCGGTTTCACCAGATTATCGAAGGAATCCGAGAGGAGGCGCGCGCTATGCTATGACAAGGGGGCGTGGGTTCTTTTCGGCAAAGAACCACATGAGTACTAACCAATATTACTCTCTCATGGCGAATGGAGAATTTGATGTTGAGAATTGTGGGGATGTGGACGAAGACCCCATGGAGTTGTACGGGGGGGACGAGAGGTTTGGAGGCAACATTCCGGCCGACGACGCCGAGGAGGCCGCCCCGAACAAAGAGCAACACCGCATTGACTATCAAGGAGGGCCTTCATCCTCTTTGGGTACGCACCCTTCTTGTCAATGATGTCTTACAATTTCATGTTTTGGAACGTGAGGGGGATCGCGAACGCGCCCACTCAAAACGTTTTAAAAAGACTTATTAGTTGTCATAATGTTTTATTTCTTGCAATAATGGAACCGCTCACTCCCCCGGACCCGGACGGATTCTCCAAAGCCTTGGGGCTACCCTACATTGGTTCGAACACGAACGGGAAGATTTGGTTGTTTGCGGAAGAGGGGTCCACCTTTGATATTGAGGATGACTCGGAACAAATTCTTCACGGGCGCCTCAAGTCCCACCGCCTTGCTAGACCGGTGGCCATTTCAGCCGTGTACGCCAAATGCACAAGGGTCGAAAGACATCACTTATGGGACAAGATGAGGGAGATCGCCGGGCCTCTCGAGGGAACACCTTGGATCATCGGTGGTGATTTCAACACCATCCTATCACACCAAGACAGAGTCGGAAGTGATACCAACCGGCAAGCCGAGATGGTTGATTTTGCGGAGGCAACGGAAGACTGTAGGCTGCTTGATCCTGGATTTGATGGAGCGGCATTCACATGGGCCAAGAATGGCCTTTTTGAAAGGTTGGATAGAGTGCTTGTCAGTGAGGAATGGACTAAGACCTTCGAGGCTACCCGGGTAACGAATCTCCCCCGGGTTGCCTCGGACCATGGTCCAGTTCTTGCAAGGTGCACGAAGCTGAACACATCCGCTGGAGCCAAGGCATTCAGGTTCCAGAACATGTGGATCCGGCATGAAGGATTCATGGCCGTAGTGCAAAAAACATGGGAGGAGCCCACGGGGGCGGGTGGACTCCTAAACATTCAAATCAAGCAGGCCAGAGTTAAAAAGGCTCTTAAGGAGTGGAACAAAGAGGTTTTTGGGAACATCCATGCTAACCTAAAGGAAAAGGAGGAAGAAATTGCTGTGGCTCAAGCTAGTTTCGAGGCAAGGCCGACACCGAATCACAGGACAGCAATCAACAAACACATTGCCGAGTACATCCTTTTGTTGAGAATGGAAGAAGATTTTTGGCGACAGAAGGCAGCCTTGAGGTGGCTTGCCGAGGGAGATAAAAATACCCGGTTCTATCAAAGCTGGGTGAAACAAAAGAGGGTCCGTCTCCGCATCCACTCAATTAGTGCCAATGGGCAGGAGCTCACCGAGGAAGCCGAGATTAAAAAGTCCGCAGTGGAGTTTTACCAACAACTCCTTGCCCCCAACAATCCGACACTTGAAGATCCAGACCTCGACCTAATCCAGCAGGTCCACTCAGCCGAGCAGTTCGTTGGCATCGCAGACGCCCCAAGTGCGGATGAGGTCAAGAGTGCCACCTTTTGCATTTCCGGAGATAGTGCACCCGGACCCGACGGCTTCTCGGCCACTTTCTATCAAGCCTGCTGGCACATTGTGGGGCCGGAGGTAGTGGAAGCAATCAGACAGTTCTTCAGAGGGGCCTTCCTGCCAAGGAGCATCACGGCCACAAGCATTGTCCTTATCCCAAAGAAGGCCTCGCCAGAGTCATGGACCGACTACCGACCCATTAGTCTTTGCAATGTTTTAAACAAGATCATTACCAAGGTACTCACCACTCGACTCTCCCCCTTCCTTCCACAGGTCATCTCCCCAAACCAAAGTGGGTTTGTCAAAGGCCGGCTCCTTAACAACAACGCACTACTGGCTCAAGAAATGTTCCATGAGCTTGCTAGATGCTCTCCAGCGCCTAATGTGGCTGTTAAGATTGACATGGCTAAAGCCTATGATAGGGTCCAATGGCCCTTCCTCTTCAAAGTTTTACGCCGTATGGGATTCCCGGATTCATGGATTTCACTTATGGAGAGGTGTATTGGTTATTGCTGGTTCTCGGTTCTTGTTAACGGGGCACCCTCGGGCTTCTTTAGATCAACTCGAGGACTTCGACAAGGAGACCCGATCTCCCCTGCTCTGTTCGTGATCGCTGCGGAATACCTGTCCCGAGCCTTAGATAAGCTCATCCTTGGCCAAAAGGACATGACGTTCAAAGCCTCCCGGAGATGCATGGAGATCAGCCATCTAGCCTATGCGGACGACATAATTATCTTCACTCAAGCGGCGGCAATTCCTATGCGCCGGCTAAGAGCTTGTCTCGAGAAGTATGAAAGAGTCTCCGGCCAACAAGTCAGCCTTGCCAAGAGTAATTTCTATATCGCCGAAAACCATGAGCATTGGGCAAACTTGATCCAGGCGGAAGGAGGCTTCTCTAGAGGGGCCTTCCCTTTTCTCTACCTCGGTGTCCCTATCTACCGTGGTGTCAAGCGCACGGACATGTTCCTCTTCCTACGGGAAAAGATTGCAAGAAGGATTTCAGGATGGGCACACCGTCACCTCTCTTTTGGAGGAAGGCTCACGTTGATTAAGAGCACTCTTGAAGCGATCCCCTTGCACATCTTCCAAGCCGTCGAGCCCACGACCGGTACCCTAAAGCAACTTGATCAACAAATGGCCCGATTCTTTTGGGGGTCTACGAATGAGAAGAAGCGGACCCATTGGATTGGATGGGAACAAATGTGCCGCCCTACTGAAGAAGGAGGCCTTGGGATCCGAAAAACTAAGGAGGTCCTCCGCGCCTTCAATATCAAACATTGGTGGCGCTTTCGGGAGCAAAACTCCCTTTGGGCAAGATACATGATGGCAAAATATTGCACCAACTCCACACCGCTCACCTTGAGACTGCCGAGCAGGAGTAGCCCTACGTGGAGAAGGCTCTCAAGAGCCTGGCCCCTCGCGCAACCGCACATGAGATGGCTAGTGGGACAAGGGGACATCTACTTCTGGGATGACATTTGGTTTGGTAATAGTCCTCTGAGGGAAATTAGCCTTGATGATAGGGGAAGACCAACCACCCGGGTTTCGGAGTTCATTACAAATGGTGCTTGGGATGTGCCCAAGCTCCAACTCCTTCACAATCAGGCCGGCCTTCCTCAGCATGTTATCGATGGCATCATTAATACACCGATCCTCCATTACGAACAGGATATCCTCAGGTGGAACCTCTCTAAGCATGGGGAATTCACGGTGGCTTCGACATGGGACACACTCCGAGGGCGAAACCCGATCATCCAAGGTTTGGGGGATGTTTGGAAGGCGGGACTCACCAACTCAATAGCCATCTTTATCTGGAGGCTACTCTCCAATCGGGTGCCGGTTGACACAATACTTCAATGGCGGGAGATTGAGCTAGCCTCTAAGTGCCAATGCTGCCCAATTCGACCGAACATTGAGTCCCTCCAGCACCTCTTCATTCAGGGATTCGGAGCCCGTAGAGTATGGAGAGAATTTGATGAATGGTTTGAAGGTACATCCCCCCGCCTCTCAATCAATGACACAATCCCAACGAGAATTGAAGTTTGGATGCAAAGATGCAATCAGCCGAATAGGAAGCACCTTAGCCGAGCCATGCCCTACCTCATCCTATGGTTCATCTGGTCGGAGAGGAATAGGAGCCGACACCAAGATACAAGATTTAAACCCCACAATGTAATATGGCAGGTCCACATGTACATCCGGAATTCTATGGCAAACGGGTGCCTGAAGCCGAAGCACTGGCGAGGAGTTAAACTTGGAATTAACATCCCTCAACAAGCGGAAGCCATTCGGGCGTTGCCTCTCGCCATGGCGATCAAATGGGAGCCACCGGACCCCCCTTGGATTAAAGTGAATACGGATGGTTCCTTCAATGAAGCGATCAACAAAGCAGGAGGGGGAGGAGTCATTCGCGATTTCTCGGGTAAAATGCTTGTGGCCTTTTGCATACCTTTTGAAGCACAATCGGCTCTGGAGGCGGAATTGTTGGCAATGATCCACGGGCTGAACATCGCCAAGGAATTTGGCCTCCCTATTTGGATCGAATCAGACGCCGAACAAGCTATCAAATTGATTAATGGGGCAGGATGGGGACCGGCGCTAGCCCGGGAAGCCATGGCGCATCTGATCCTTCTTAAGCGTCAACTTAAATTCCGTGCCACCTTCATTCACCGGGAGGGAAACAAGGCGGCGGATTTCCTTGCGAGAATGGGACTAGGGAGAGATAGAGGCCAACAAATGCAACAAGACTCGGTGCCGAGAGAGCTTGCGGACCTCGTCCGCATGGATCAAATGGGTCTTTCACATGTTCGTACCCTAGGAAGGGACGGGGACTAGAATTGTTTTCACTTGCTTCTTGCTCTGTTTCCCTACTCTGTAGCTCTGTGTAACTGCTCGTGGTGTTTGAGGGAGTATGATGGGGTCCGAACCATGTTGGATCGGACCGCATACTACTCTTGTAATGTTGGTGGCACACCACTTTCGGGTGTGGCCAAGTTCTGTTTAATTGCCTTGTTGAAATATAGGGATGAGGGACCCACGAACCCTCCACCATGACGGTGTTTGATGTCAAAAAAAAAAAAAAAAAAAAAGTCTTGGGCTGCCCACAAACTTGAATAATATTCACCACTTGGCCCAATGTAGAATGGTCTTGTAATTGGGCTTTTATTTCAACAACCAAAAGCAACATGTACTCCTTTATCTTCTTAGCTCTAGCTCTTGTAATTGGCCCACTTGGAATGATCAATGGATCCATCTTCTTGTCCTTGTAGATCAGCTTGGTTGTGTCTCCATCATTCCCTTCTTCTTCAAGAGGATTCGTCCTCGAATCTAATTCACCAACATAATGAGATAAATCAGAAACATTGAAAGTAGCACTTACATTAAACTCACCAGGTAAGTCTAGTTTGTAAGCTTTATCATTGACTTTTGCAATCACTTGGAATGGTCCATCTCCTCTTGGCTGCAACTTGGACTTTCTTTTTGAAGGAAATCTCTCCTTTCTCATATGCAACCAAACCCAATCTCTCGGCTCAAAGATGACTTGTTTCCGACCCTTGTTGGCTTGCTTTGCATATTGTTCTGTCCTCTTTTCAATGTTGAGTCTTACCCTTTCATGCAATCTTTTCACCATTTCAGCCTTAGCTTTTCCATCAAGACTTGCAAGTTCTTCAATAGGTATTGGAATCAAATCTAGTGGACTCAATGGATTAAAACCATACACAACTTCAAATGGAGAAGAGTTAGTAGCAGAATGAACACTTCGATTATAAGCAAATTCAGCAAAAGGTAAGCATTCCTCCCAACTTTTCAAGTTCTTTTTAACTAAAGTTCGTAGTAATTGAGACAAAGTCCTATTAACTACTTCAGTTTGTCCATCTGTTTGTGGATGACAAGTAGTAGAAAACAAGAGTTTAGTTCCCAACTTATTCCACAAAACACGCCAAAAATGACTCACAAATTTAGCATCTCGATCACTCACAATTGATCTAGGAACACCATGCAAACAGACAATTTCTTTAAAGAACAAATTAGCAATATGAGACGCATCATTAGTTTTGTGACATGGAATAAAATGTGCCATTTTTGAAAACCTATCAACAACCACAAAAAGTGAATCTCTACCTCTTTTTGTTCTTGGCAAACCAACGACAAAGTCCATTGAAATATCCTCCCAAGGTGCACTAGGAATTGGTAACGGTTTGTACAAACCATGTGGGTGTGATTTAGACTTGGCTTGCATGCAAATTATGCATCTTTTACAAATTCTTTCAACATCCACACGCATTTTAGGCCAAAAGAAATGTTCATGCAAGACATCCATTGTCTTATGGACTCCAAAATGCCCCATTAAACCACCACCATGAGCTTCACGCACAAGAAATTCACGCATAGAACCATTAGGAATGCACAGTTTATTTTCTCTAAACAAATAGCCATCATGCCTATAGAACTTGTCAAATGCAGCATGCTCACAAGCTAAATAGATAGAAGAAATGTCCGGGTCATTATCATACATTTCCTTAATCAATTCAAAACCAAGTACCTCCGAGACAATGCATCAGCCACAATGTTTTCTTTTCCCTTTTTGTATTTGATTACATAGGGAAATGATTCAATGAATTCCACCCACTTAACATGTCTCTTGCTAAGCTTACCTTGACCTTTCAAGTACTTGAGAGATTCATGATCCGTATGAATTACAAACTCTCTAGGCCACAAGTAATGCTTCCATGTTTCCAAAGCTCTAACCAAAGCATATAACTCCTTGTCATACGTTGGATAGTTCTTTTTTTTTTTAATTAAACACCATTACGGTGGAGGGTTCGTGGGTCCCTCATCCCTATATATCAAAAAGGGGGATTACAGAACGTGGCCACACCCGAAAGTGGTGTGCCATAGCAAAGGCAAGAGTAGAAAGCGGTCCGACTCCACACGGCTCGGACCCCATCCTACTCCCTTCAAAAGTGCAATTAAACAAAACAAAGGCTCTATGATCTTCCATCTCCGAGTAACCGACTCTAGTATCCGTCCCCATCTAGGGTTCGAATGTTTGGAACACCCATTCGGTCCAAGCGGACGAAGTCCATGTGGCCTCTTGGTGCAGAATTATGATCCAATTGTCGACCGCTATCAAGCCTTAGGCCCATTCTCGCAAGGAAATCCGCCGCCTTGTTCCCCTCCCGGTGTATGAAGGTGGCTCGGAATTTAAGTTGGCGCTTGAGCAGGATCAATTGCGCCACTGCTTGCCGAGCTAGAGCCGGCCCCCACTCTGCTCCATTGACCAGATTAATGGCTTGCTCGGCATCTGATTCGATCCAGATTGGTAAGTCAAGATCCTTGGCTAAGCGCAGCCCATGGATCATGGCCGTCAGCTCAGCCTCCAGAGCCAAGTGTGCTTCAAGGGGCGTGCTAAACGCCACCAGCATGTTGCCCGAGCTGTCCCGAATGATTCCTCCCCCCCTGCTTTGTTGGTCTCTTCATTGAAGGAGCCATCCGTGTTTAGTTTAATCCAAGGGTGGTCCGGGGGGTCCCATTTGATTGCCATGGCTAGCGGCTGCGCCCTAGCTGGTTCCACTTGTTGCGGGATGTTGATTCTAAGTTTGACCCCTCGCCAATGCTTCGGCTTCAAGTTCCCGTTGCCCATGGAGTTCCGGATGAACATGTGGATCTGCCATACCACATTGTGCGGATTGAACCTCGTGTCTTGGTGCCGGCTCCTGTTTCTTTCTGCCCAGATGAACCACAAGATGAGGTAGGGGATGGCTCGGCTAAGGTGCTTCTTGTTCGATTGGTGACATCTTCGCATCCAAGTTTCAATTCTCGTTGGGATTGTGTCATTGATTGAGAGGCGGGGGGTCGCCCCATCAAACCACGAATCAAACTCATTCCATACTCTGCGAGCTCCATAACCCTGAATGAAGAGGTGTTGGAGGGACTCAATATTCGGTCGAAGAGGGCAACATTGGCACTTGGAGGCAAGTTCAATCTCCCGCCACTGAAGTTTTGTGTCGACTGGCACCCGATTGGAAAGAAGCCTCCAGATGAAGATGGCTATTGACTTAGTGAGGCCCGCCTGCCAAACATAACCCAGGCCTTGAACGATCTGGTTCCGCCCTCGGAGTGTGTCCCACGACGATGCTACCGTGAATTCCCCGTGCTCAGAGAGGGTCCACCGCGGGATATCCTATTCGTCTTGGAGTATCGGGGTGCTGAGGATGCGATCAATAATATGCTGTGGGATGCCGGCTTGATCGTGCAGGAGTCGGAGCTTGGGTTCATCCCAAGTGCCATTTGTAATGAACTCCGAGACCCGGGTGGTAGGCATTCCCCTATCATCAAGGCTGAGGTCCTTGAGTGGGCTGTTGCCAAGCCAGATGTCATCCCAGAAGTAGATATTCCCTTGCCCCACAAGCCACCTCATGTACGGTTGAGCGAGAGTCCAGGCTCTAGAGAGCCTCCTCCATGTAGGGCTACTCCTGCTCGGCGTTCTCAAGGTAAGTGGTGTGGAGATGGAGCAATACTTTGCCATCATGTATTTTGCCCAAAGGGAGTTTTGTTCCCGGAAGCGCCACCATAATTTTATGTTGAAAGCACGTAAAACCTCCAAAGTTTTCCGAATCCCGAGACCTCCTTCCTCGGTAGGGCGACACATTTGATCCCATCCTATCCAATGGGTTCGCTTTCTCTCACTCGTAGATCCCCAAAAGAATCGGGCCATTTGTTGATCAAGTTGTTTTAAGGTGCCGGCAGTGGGCTCAATGGCTTGGAAGATGTGTAAGGGGATCGCTTCAAGGGTGCTCTTAATCAGCGTGAGCCTCCCTCCAAAAGATAAGTGCCGGTGTGCCCAGCCCGAGATCCTTCTTGCAATCTTTTCACGTAGGAAGAGGAACATGTCCGTGCGCTTTACACCACGGTAGATGGGGACGCCGAGGTAGAGGAAAGGAAAGGTGCCCCTAGTGAAGCCTCCTTCCGCTTGGATCGAGGGTGCCCAATGGTCATGGATTTCGGCGATATAGAAGTTGCTCTTGGTGAGGCTGGCTTGTTGGCCGGAGACATTTTCATAGTTCTCGAGACAGGCTCGGAGCCGGCGTAGGGGGTTTGCCGCCGCTTGTGTGAATATTATAATATCATCCGCATAGGCTAGGTGGCTGACCTCAATGCATCTCCGGGAGGCCTTAAACACCATATCCCTTTGGCCAAGTATGAGCATATCCAAGGCTCGAGACAGGTAGTCCGCGGCAATTACAAACAACGCAGGGGAAATCGGATCACCTTGTCGGAGTCCCTGTGTTGATCTGAAGAATCCTGAAGGTACCCCATTGACAAGGATCGAGAACCAACACGAGCCTATGCACCTCTCCATGAGTGAGATCCATGTGTCCGGGAATCCCATTCGCCGAAGCACCTTGAAGAGGAAAGGCCATTGGATCCTATCATAGGCTTTCGCCATGTCGATCTTCACCGCTACATTAGGCGCTGGGGAGCATCTTGCAAGTTCATGGAACATCTCTTGGGCCAACAGAGCGTTATCATTGAGGAGCCGCCCTTTCACGAAACCACTTTGGTTTGGGGAGATGACCTGTGGAAGGAAAGGGGAGAGTCGAGTTGTGAGTACCTTGGTGATGATCTTGTTAAAGACGTTGCAGAGGCTGATGGGTCGGTAGTCAGTCCATGACTCGGGCGACGCCTTCTTTGGGATGAGGACAATGCTTGTGGCCGTAATACTTCGTGGCAGGAAAGCCCCTCTGAAGAACTGGCCAATTGCTTCCACCACCTCCGGCCCCACAATAGTCCAACAGGCTTGGTAGAAAGTGGCGGAGAAGCCATCGGGACCCGGTGCATTTGCGATGTCCGCAAAGTGCTCGGCTGAGTGTACTCGCTGGATAAGGTCAAGGTCTGGCTCGTCTAGAACCGGATTGCTGGGCGCTAGGAGTTGTTGGTAGAAATCTACCGCTGACTTTTTTATTTCGGCCTCCTCAGTAAGCTCCTGGCCGTTGACACGAATCGAGTGGATGCGTAGGCGAACTCTTTTTTGTTTCACCCAGCTTTGATCGAACCGGGTATTTTTGTCGCCCTCCGCAAGCCATCTCAGGGCTGCCTTTTGCCGCCAAAAATCCTCTTCCATTTTCAGCAACATGATGTACTCGGCAATGTATTTATTGATCATTGTCCTATTTTCCGGTGTTGGCCTTGCCTCGAAGATGGATTGGGCCACGGTAATTCCTTCCTCCTTTTCCTTGAGGTTGGCATGGATGTTCCTAAAAACTTCTTTGTTCCACGCCTTTAGGGCTCTTTTCACTCTAGCATGTTTGATTTGAATATTTAGGAGTCCACTCGCCCCATGTCGGATCCACATCATTTTGCACTACAGCCATGAACCCCCCATGTCGGATCCACATGTTCTGGAATCGGAATGCCTTGCCTCCGATGGTAGTGTTCAGCGTCTTACATCTTACAAGGACCGGCCCGTGGTCCGAAGCAACCTGAGGGAGGTTCGTAACCTGAGTAGCTTCGAAGGCCCTAGCCCAACCCTCACTAACAAGCACTCTATCCAATCTTTCAAAGAGGCAGTTTTTGGCCCATGTGAATTCCGCACCATCGAACCCCGAATCAAGGAGCCTACAGTCTTCAATTGCCTCCGCGAAGTCGACCATCTCTGCTTGCCGGTTGGTGTCGCTCCCAACCCTATCTCGGTGTGATAGGATGGTGTTGAAGTCGCCACCAATAATCCATGGTGATCCTTCGAGGGGCCCAGCAATTTCTCTCATCTTATCCCACAGGAGGTGTCTTTCGGATCTTGTGCATTTGGCATACAAAGCCGAAACGGCCAGCGGCCTAGCAATACGGTGGGACTTGAGACGCCCATGTAGGATTTGTTCCGAATCACAATCAATATCAAAAGTGGATCCCTCTTCCGCAAACAACCAGAATTTTCCGGTCATGTTCGATCCAATGTAGGACAGCCCCAGGGCCTTGGAGAACCGGTCCGGATCCGGTGTTGTGAGTGGTTCCATTATAGCAAGGAATAAAACATTATGAGATTTAATTAGCCTTTTCAAAACGTTTTGGGTTGACGCATTTGCGATTCCCCTCACGTTCCAAAACATGATATTGTAAAACATCAATAACAAGTAGGATGCGTACCCGAAGGAGACGAAGTCCCTCCTTGATATTCAATGAGATGTTGCTCTTTGTTCGTTGCGTGCTCCTCGGCATCGTCAAGTGGAGAGCCGTCTCCAATCCTCTCGGTCCCCACTTGCATGTCCATGGCCGATTCGTCCGCTTCCCCACAATTGTCGACATCAAATTCTCCATTCGCCATGAGGGAGTAGTATTGGTTAGTGCTCATGTGATTCTTACTTGAGAAGAAACCACGCCCCCTAGTCATTGCATGGCGTGCGCCCCCTCTCGCACTCCCTCGTGTAGGCGGGGACACCGATCGGCTCGCCTTGGTGTACTCCCATTCCACATCCATATCTCCATGAATTGGTGAAGGTGGCTCGGTGGTCGGGGGTGTTGGGTTCCCTTTTTCCCCTCCCACGCGCTTGAGGCCCACTTTGAATGTTCCGGGGCGCGAAGCATTCCCTCCTTGGGTTCCACCCATAATGTCCGGACCATCCCAAGTTGTATCCTTTTCCTCCTCTCCATTTGAATTGTTGTTAGGACGATTCCCGGCATTGCCCTTATTCTTCCCTTGGCGGTTCCCTTCATTGGAGTTAGGATTGTGCCTCACCGCATCTTGCAGGCCCTTCATACCGTGGCCTTCGGGGTTTGCCTTCTTTGGCGGGTTGATATTGTAGTTTCGTTTCGGCGGCCTTTCCTTTTTGCCCATCGCATAGCACACATCACTTGCATGGCCAACATGTTTACACTCTTGGCAATAGGATGGGATCTTATCCCACCGGACTTGTTGCACCAACTCGCGGCCGCACAAGTCAAGGATTATCTCTTCAGGGGGCGGTTTGGTGATGTCAATCTCAATACAAATGCGGGCAAAGGAGAGTCTCGTCTTGGTAGCCGTGGCCCGATCAACTTGGATTGGGTTGCCGAGGAGCTTGCCGATGGCGAAAAGACCGTATTGATCAAACAAGTGAATTGGGAGCCCGATTAAATTACACCAAATTGCTGCTATCGGGGACTCACAATATGCATCGAAATCCGGGGACCATTTGAAGACCCTCATTGGGTGGCGATCAATGAGCCAAACGGGTGTTCCCTTTGGGCCTCCGAGAAGCCAGGCATAATCCGCCAAATCCTCGCATTGGATAAGGATATGTTTAGCATTAATGTATTTCCAATTGAAGCCACATCTGAATTTAATGTTATCTAGGGTTTTTTGAATTTGATGGCCCGTAGGAATAGAATGTGAAAACTTACCCACGATGGCGTGCCCCATGCTATCAGCAAGCTTTTGTGTTTCAGCCCCAGAGAAGTAGATGGCCGGAACTCCATTGGACATGGAGGCAAAACCAATGTTTTGGATCTGTTCCGGCACGGAAGACTTGAGGACCCTTGGGTTCGGGAGAACCCTTAAGTAACTCCGCCATCGATTTCAGCCTACTAGAGGTACCCGAGGGAACTTCGGCCTCCCCTTCTCGACTAGCGACCATCGGCCCTCGTGTCACGGTCTCGTGGGAAAGGTCACTCATGGCCATCGGCTGGTCCTGGATAGCCGTGACGGAACTAGTCAGAGCTTCGCCCACCATCGGGTTGGTAGGTGGTGTCGGGGTGGCCTATGACCCTCGGCCCCAACCTTGGTAGCCGCACCCCTGTGAGCTTCCCTTCCGGCCAGGTGGCTCTGGCCTTGACCAAGCCACAAAAGCCGTCGACTTTGCCGCGCCAGCCTCGAACGTGTCTCGAAGTTTTAAGGTCCGTCCTCTCGCTAGAGGGGGAAACTCCTCAAAGGAGGGGATGAAAGGCCCCGTAGGTGCAAGCAAGGCTTGGTCGGACTCCGGAAGGGAAGAGTTGTGAGACCCATCGGCCATGTGCGCATCCTCCGGCTAGCCGGCGTCGAGAAGTGGTTGGGCGGTCATGGTGTCTAGCTTGTCCACCAAATCCAAGGCTGCGAGGTGTAGGAGATGGGTAGTTTTTGGCTGCATTAGCCCTCCAACGGCTAGGACATCATGTGACATTCCAAGTGAGCAAGGCGCCAAGCCACTTTCGAAAAGAGTTTTTGTTCCCACTTCCAATTCGGGTAAGTTGACTTCCACTACTTCCAATGAGTCTTTTGCTTTTGCTGCCGCATGTACTTTAGGTTTGTCATGATCCGGAGGGGTCACGTCCTCCTCTTCGACGTCATGGTCGTCGCCGGCGGCCGCACCGGCAACCTGGTCGGAATTTTGATTTTTGGAGGCCATGGTCGATAGGACCGCATTGGCAATGGCCAATTGGCATTCCTTGGTGTCCGAAGCACTTTCTACTTCATCCCGCCGGCCGTTGTCCCCTTGATCACTCGGCGGGCTCGCCGGAAAGATGGTCCCTTTGCACTTAGGGCTCCCGGGTGGGGACGAGTATTCCGACCCGAACTCTAGCCTCTTCCAAGGTTGTTTGTCCTCCGGAAGGGGTGAAAGAACAAACCTTTTCCGACCATTTCCTTTAGTTGGAGGAGCCGGCGTACTTTTCCTCATTTTGAGTTTTGTGGCTTTTTGCTTCATCTTCTTGCTCGGAGGATTAGGGATGGGGTCCTCGGTCGACCGAAAGACCATGCGCTGGTCCGAGATGGTGCGAGGTTCCTCGGGCCCCGGCGACGTGTCCGGCGGATGGTCCGGCATGGCCGAGCGTGTGCCAAGTCACCAGCGTGGTCGGGGGGAAGCGGAGGTGACGGTGTAAGATCCGACACAAAGGCAGAGGCCGGCAGCGTTTAGGGTCGTGAGGGTTGAAAGAAGGCCGGGTTGAGGTCGGAGTGGAGGGGAGGGAAGCGAGGGTGAAGACCTTGAGTTGAAGAGGGCGGCGGTGGTTGGCAACGGTGTTACAAGGCGGGACAATAGGGAGTTGTGTTTAGAGAGAATGAGGAGCTTCTCACTCCAAAAGTGGTGAGCCTTCACAAAGTACAAGAGTATTAAGCGGTCCGGCCTTCGTCATACGTTGGATAGTTCAATTGAGCTCCTTTCAACTTTTCACTAAAGTAAGCGATTGGCTTTCCATCCCGCAACAAAACAGCTCCTATGCCTACTCCAGATGCATCGCATTCAAGCTCGAACATGTTATCAAAGTTAGGCAAAGAAAGAATTGGTGCAGTTGTAAGTTTTTCTTTGAGGAGATTAAAAGCATGCTCTTGTTTTTCTCCCCAATAAAAACAAATATCCTTTTTCACAATCTCATTCAAAGGTGCAGCAATTGTACTAAAATCCTTGACAAACCTCCTATAAAAACTTGCAAGACCATGAAAACTTCTAACTTGTGCTACATTTTGAGGAATTGGCCATTCTAAAATAGCTTTCACCTTCTCCTTTTCCATTTCAATCCCATTAACACTTATAACAAAACCCAGAAAAACAACTTTATCCATGCAAAAAGAACACTTTTTGAGATTTGCGTACAATGATTCTTTTCGTAAGGTATCCAAAACTGCACGCACGCGCACATGGTTAAGATGTTCATCCACATTTTTGCTATAGACAAGAATATCATCAAAATAAACAACCACAAATTTTCCAATGAATTTTCTCAAAACATGGAGCATCAATCTCATGAAAGTACTTGGTGCATTAGTTAAACCAAAAGGCATTACTAACCACTCATATAGACCAAATTTTGTTTTAAAGGCTGTTTTCCATTCGTCTCCTTCTCTAATTCGAATTTGATGATAACTACTTTTCAAATCGATCTTACTAAACACAACAGATCCATGCAATTCATCAAGCATATCATCTAGCCTAGGAATAGGATAGCGATACTTTACCGTGATTTTGTTGATTGCTCGGCAGTCGATGCACATCCTCCATGATCCATCTTTCTTAGAAACAACAATTACCGGAACAGCACATGGACTCATGCTCTCACGAATTTTTCCTTGGTCCAACAACTCTTGCACTTGCCTTTGAATTTCCTTAGTCTCTTCGGGATTGGCTCTATAGGCTGGTCGGTTTGGTAGAACTGCCCCGGGAACAAGGTCAATTTGGTGTTCAATACCTCTTAATGGAGGTAATCCACTTGATTCTTCAACTGGAAAAATATCTTCGAATTCCTGTAAAAGAGACATAAAAGTACTTGGCAAAGAAGTGGTTAATTCGTTAGTGGTAAACAAAGACTGTTTGTACACTAAGATGAAAACACTCTCTTTTTCAACTATTGCACTCTTTATTTCTTTTGCTCCCACATAAAAATTCTTTTTTTTCATTCGGACTCTTTTCACTTGACTCTTTTTCAATGCCCTCACCTTTTTTTCTCTCATTCTTACTTTTCTCTCGACTCTTTTTTTCACTCGACTCTTTTTCAATGCCCTCACTTTTTTTTCTCTCAACCTCACGAGCTCTCCTTGCTTGTGACAATTTCTGTTGGTCCTCTTGAACTTATTGAGGCGTCAATGAGACAAGCATAATAGACTTGTTGTTGTGCTTGAAGGTGTAGTGGTTGTCAAATCCCGATTGGAAAGAAGCCTCCAGATGAAGATGGCTATTGACTTAGTGAGGCCCGCCTGCCAAACATAACCCAGGCCTTGAACGATCTGGTTCCGCCCTCGGAGTGTGTCCCACGACGATGCTACCGTGAATTCCCCGTGCTCAGAGAGGGTCCACCGCGGGATATCCTATTCGTCTTGGAGTATCGGGGTGCTGAGGATGCGATCAATAATATGCTGTGGGATGCCGGCTTGATCGTGCAGGAGTCGGAGCTTGGGTTCATCCCAAGTGCCATTTGTAATGAACTCCGAGACCCGGGTGGTAGGCATTCCCCTATCATCAAGGCTGAGGTCCTTGAGTGGGCTGTTGCCAAGCCAGATGTCATCCCAGAAGTAGATATTCCCTTGCCCCACAAGCCACCTCATGTACGGTTGAGCGAGAGTCCAGGCTCTAGAGAGCCTCCTCCATGTAGGGCTACTCCTGCTCGGCGTTCTCAAGGTAAGTGGTGTGGAGATGGAGCAATACTTTGCCATCATGTATTTTGCCCAAAGGGAGTTTTGTTCCCGGAAGCGCCACCATAATTTTATGTTGAAAGCACGTAAAACCTCCAAAGTTTTCCGAATCCCGAGACCTCCTTCCTCGGTAGGGCGACACATTTGATCCCATCCTATCCAATGGGTTCGCTTTCTCTCACTCGTAGATCCCCAAAAGAATCGGGCCATTTGTTGATCAAGTTGTTTTAAGGTGCCGGCAGTGGGCTCAATGGCTTGGAAGATGTGTAAGGGGATCGCTTCAAGGGTGCTCTTAATCAGCGTGAGCCTCCCTCCAAAAGATAAGTGCCGGTGTGCCCAGCCCGAGATCCTTCTTGCAATCTTTTCACGTAGGAAGAGGAACATGTCCGTGCGCTTTACACCACGGTAGATGGGGACGCCGAGGTAGAGGAAAGGAAAGGTGCCCCTAGTGAAGCCTCCTTCCGCTTGGATCGAGGGTGCCCAATGGTCATGGATTTCGGCGATATAGAAGTTGCTCTTGGTGAGGCTGGCTTGTTGGCCGGAGACATTTTCATAGTTCTCGAGACAGGCTCGGAGCCGGCGTAGGGGGTTTGCCGCCGCTTGTGTGAATATTATAATATCATCCGCATAGGCTAGGTGGCTGACCTCAATGCATCTCCGGGAGGCCTTAAACACCATATCCCTTTGGCCAAGTATGAGCATATCCAAGGCTCGAGACAGGTAGTCCGCGGCAATTACAAACAACGCAGGGGAAATCGGATCACCTTGTCGGAGTCCCTGTGTTGATCTGAAGAATCCTGAAGGTACCCCATTGACAAGGATCGAGAACCAACACGAGCCTATGCACCTCTCCATGAGTGAGATCCATGTGTCCGGGAATCCCATTCGCCGAAGCACCTTGAAGAGGAAAGGCCATTGGATCCTATCATAGGCTTTCGCCATGTCGATCTTCACCGCTACATTAGGCGCTGGGGAGCATCTTGCAAGTTCATGGAACATCTCTTGGGCCAACAGAGCGTTATCATTGAGGAGCCGCCCTTTCACGAAACCACTTTGGTTTGGGGAGATGACCTGTGGAAGGAAAGGGGAGAGTCGAGTTGTGAGTACCTTGGTGATGATCTTGTTAAAGACGTTGCAGAGGCTGATGGGTCGGTAGTCAGTCCATGACTCGGGCGACGCCTTCTTTGGGATGAGGACAATGCTTGTGGCCGTAATACTTCGTGGCAGGAAAGCCCCTCTGAAGAACTGGCCAATTGCTTCCACCACCTCCGGCCCCACAATAGTCCAACAGGCTTGGTAGAAAGTGGCGGAGAAGCCATCGGGACCCGGTGCATTTGCGATGTCCGCAAAGTGCTCGGCTGAGTGTACTCGCTGGATAAGGTCAAGGTCTGGCTCGTCTAGAACCGGATTGCTGGGCGCTAGGAGTTGTTGGTAGAAATCTACCGCTGACTTTTTTATTTCGGCCTCCTCAGTAAGCTCCTGGCCGTTGACACGAATCGAGTGGATGCGTAGGCGAACTCTTTTTTGTTTCACCCAGCTTTGATCGAACCGGGTATTTTTGTCGCCCTCCGCAAGCCATCTCAGGGCTGCCTTTTGCCGCCAAAAATCCTCTTCCATTTTCAGCAACATGATGTACTCGGCAATGTATTTATTGATCATTGTCCTATTTTCCGGTGTTGGCCTTGCCTCGAAGATGGATTGGGCCACGGTAATTCCTTCCTCCTTTTCCTTGAGGTTGGCATGGATGTTCCTAAAAACTTCTTTGTTCCACGCCTTTAGGGCTCTTTTCACTCTAGCATGTTTGATTTGAATATTTAGGAGTCCACTCGCCCCATGTCGGATCCACATCATTTTGCACTACAGCCATGAACCCCCCATGTCGGATCCACATGTTCTGGAATCGGAATGCCTTGCCTCCGATGGTAGTGTTCAGCGTCTTACATCTTACAAGGACCGGCCCGTGGTCCGAAGCAACCTGAGGGAGGTTCGTAACCTGAGTAGCTTCGAAGGCCCTAGCCCAACCCTCACTAACAAGCACTCTATCCAATCTTTCAAAGAGGCAGTTTTTGGCCCATGTGAATTCCGCACCATCGAACCCCGAATCAAGGAGCCTACAGTCTTCAATTGCCTCCGCGAAGTCGACCATCTCTGCTTGCCGGTTGGTGTCGCTCCCAACCCTATCTCGGTGTGATAGGATGGTGTTGAAGTCGCCACCAATAATCCATGGTGATCCTTCGAGGGGCCCAGCAATTTCTCTCATCTTATCCCACAGGAGGTGTCTTTCGGATCTTGTGCATTTGGCATACAAAGCCGAAACGGCCAGCGGCCTAGCAATACGGTGGGACTTGAGACGCCCATGTAGGATTTGTTCCGAATCACAATCAATATCAAAAGTGGATCCCTCTTCCGCAAACAACCAGAATTTTCCGGTCATGTTCGATCCAATGTAGGACAGCCCCAGGGCCTTGGAGAACCGGTCCGGATCCGGTGTTGTGAGTGGTTCCATTATAGCAAGGAATAAAACATTATGAGATTTAATTAGCCTTTTCAAAACGTTTTGGGTTGACGCATTTGCGATTCCCCTCACGTTCCAAAACATGATATTGTAAAACATCAATAACAAGTAGGATGCGTACCCGAAGGAGACGAAGTCCCTCCTTGATATTCAATGAGATGTTGCTCTTTGTTCGTTGCGTGCTCCTCGGCATCGTCAAGTGGAGAGCCGTCTCCAATCCTCTCGGTCCCCACTTGCATGTCCATGGCCGATTCGTCCGCTTCCCCACAATTGTCGACATCAAATTCTCCATTCGCCATGAGGGAGTAGTATTGGTTAGTGCTCATGTGATTCTTACTTGAGAAGAAACCACGCCCCCTAGTCATTGCATGGCGTGCGCCCCCTCTCGCACTCCCTCGTGTAGGCGGGGACACCGATCGGCTCGCCTTGGTGTACTCCCATTCCACATCCATATCTCCATGAATTGGTGAAGGTGGCTCGGTGGTCGGGGGTGTTGGGTTCCCTTTTTCCCCTCCCACGCGCTTGAGGCCCACTTTGAATGTTCCGGGGCGCGAAGCATTCCCTCCTTGGGTTCCACCCATAATGTCCGGACCATCCCAAGTTGTATCCTTTTCCTCCTCTCCATTTGAATTGTTGTTAGGACGATTCCCGGCATTGCCCTTATTCTTCCCTTGGCGGTTCCCTTCATTGGAGTTAGGATTGTGCCTCACCGCATCTTGCAGGCCCTTCATACCGTGGCCTTCGGGGTTTGCCTTCTTTGGCGGGTTGATATTGTAGTTTCGTTTCGGCGGCCTTTCCTTTTTGCCCATCGCATAGCACACATCACTTGCATGGCCAACATGTTTACACTCTTGGCAATAGGATGGGATCTTATCCCACCGGACTTGTTGCACCAACTCGCGGCCGCACAAGTCAAGGATTATCTCTTCAGGGGGCGGTTTGGTGATGTCAATCTCAATACAAATGCGGGCAAAGGAGAGTCTCGTCTTGGTAGCCGTGGCCCGATCAACTTGGATTGGGTTGCCGAGGAGCTTGCCGATGGCGAAAAGACCGTATTGATCAAACAAGTGAATTGGGAGCCCGATTAAATTACACCAAATTGCTGCTATCGGGGACTCACAATATGCATCGAAATCCGGGGACCATTTGAAGACCCTCATTGGGTGGCGATCAATGAGCCAAACGGGTGTTCCCTTTGGGCCTCCGAGAAGCCAGGCATAATCCGCCAAATCCTCGCATTGGATAAGGATATGTTTAGCATTAATGTATTTCCAATTGAAGCCACATCTGAATTTAATGTTATCTAGGGTTTTTTGAATTTGATGGCCCGTAGGAATAGAATGTGAAAACTTACCCACGATGGCGTGCCCCATGCTATCAGCAAGCTTTTGTGTTTCAGCCCCAGAGAAGTAGATGGCCGGAACTCCATTGGACATGGAGGCAAAACCAATGTTTTGGATCTGTTCCGGCACGGAAGACTTGAGGACCCTTGGGTTCGGGAGAACCCTTAAGTAACTCCGCCATCGATTTCAGCCTACTAGAGGTACCCGAGGGAACTTCGGCCTCCCCTTCTCGACTAGCGACCATCGGCCCTCGTGTCACGGTCTCGTGGGAAAGGTCACTCATGGCCATCGGCTGGTCCTGGATAGCCGTGACGGAACTAGTCAGAGCTTCGCCCACCATCGGGTTGGTAGGTGGTGTCGGGGTGGCCTATGACCCTCGGCCCCAACCTTGGTAGCCGCACCCCTGTGAGCTTCCCTTCCGGCCAGGTGGCTCTGGCCTTGACCAAGCCACAAAAGCCGTCGACTTTGCCGCGCCAGCCTCGAACGTGTCTCGAAGTTTTAAGGTCCGTCCTCTCGCTAGAGGGGGAAACTCCTCAAAGGAGGGGATGAAAGGCCCCGTAGGTGCAAGCAAGGCTTGGTCGGACTCCGGAAGGGAAGAGTTGTGAGACCCATCGGCCATGTGCGCATCCTCCGGCTAGCCGGCGTCGAGAAGTGGTTGGGCGGTCATGGTGTCTAGCTTGTCCACCAAATCCAAGGCTGCGAGGTGTAGGAGATGGGTAGTTTTTGGCTGCATTAGCCCTCCAACGGCTAGGACATCATGTGACATTCCAAGTGAGCAAGGCGCCAAGCCACTTTCGAAAAGAGTTTTTGTTCCCACTTCCAATTCGGGTAAGTTGACTTCCACTACTTCCAATGAGTCTTTTGCTTTTGCTGCCGCATGTACTTTAGGTTTGTCATGATCCGGAGGGGTCACGTCCTCCTCTTCGACGTCATGGTCGTCGCCGGCGGCCGCACCGGCAACCTGGTCGGAATTTTGATTTTTGGAGGCCATGGTCGATAGGACCGCATTGGCAATGGCCAATTGGCATTCCTTGGTGTCCGAAGCACTTTCTACTTCATCCCGCCGGCCGTTGTCCCCTTGATCACTCGGCGGGCTCGCCGGAAAGATGGTCCCTTTGCACTTAGGGCTCCCGGGTGGGGACGAGTATTCCGACCCGAACTCTAGCCTCTTCCAAGGTTGTTTGTCCTCCGGAAGGGGTGAAAGAACAAACCTTTTCCGACCATTTCCTTTAGTTGGAGGAGCCGGCGTACTTTTCCTCATTTTGAGTTTTGTGGCTTTTTGCTTCATCTTCTTGCTCGGAGGATTAGGGATGGGGTCCTCGGTCGACCGAAAGACCATGCGCTGGTCCGAGATGGTGCGAGGTTCCTCGGGCCCCGGCGACGTGTCCGGCGGATGGTCCGGCATGGCCGAGCGTGTGCCAAGTCACCAGCGTGGTCGGGGGGAAGCGGAGGTGACGGTGTAAGATCCGACACAAAGGCGGAGGCCGGCAGCGTTTAGGGTCGTGAGGGTTGAAAGAAGGCCGGGTTGAGGTCGGAGTGGAGGGGAGGGAAGCGAGGGTGAAGACCTTGAGTTGAAGAGGGCGGCGGTGGTTGGCAACGGTGTTACAAGGCGGGACAATAGGGAGTTGTGTTTAGAGAGAATGAGGAGCTTCTCACTCCAAAAGTGGTGAGCCTTCACAAAGTACAAGAGTATTAAGCGGTCCGGCCTTCGTCATACGTTGGATAGTTCAATTGAGCTCCTTTCAACTTTTCACTAAAGTAAGCGATTGGCTTTCCATCCCGCAACAAAACAGCTCCTATGCCTACTCCAGATGCATCGCATTCAAGCTCGAACATGTTATCAAAGTTAGGCAAAGAAAGAATTGGTGCAGTTGTAAGTTTTTCTTTGAGGAGATTAAAAGCATGCTCTTGTTTTTCTCCCCAATAAAAACAAATATCCTTTTTCACAATCTCATTCAAAGGTGCAGCAATTGTACTAAAATCCTTGACAAACCTCCTATAAAAACTTGCAAGACCATGAAAACTTCTAACTTGTGCTACATTTTGAGGAATTGGCCATTCTAAAATAGCTTTCACCTTCTCCTTTTCCATTTCAATCCCATTAACACTTATAACAAAACCCAGAAAAACAACTTTATCCATGCAAAAAGAACACTTTTTGAGATTTGCGTACAATGATTCTTTTCGTAAGGTATCCAAAACTGCACGCACGCGCACATGGTTAAGATGTTCATCCACATTTTTGCTATAGACAAGAATATCATCAAAATAAACAACCACAAATTTTCCAATGAATTTTCTCAAAACATGGAGCATCAATCTCATGAAAGTACTTGGTGCATTAGTTAAACCAAAAGGCATTACTAACCACTCATATAGACCAAATTTTGTTTTAAAGGCTGTTTTCCATTCGTCTCCTTCTCTAATTCGAATTTGATGATAACTACTTTTCAAATCGATCTTACTAAACACAACAGATCCATGCAATTCATCAAGCATATCATCTAGCCTAGGAATAGGATAGCGATACTTTACCGTGATTTTGTTGATTGCTCGGCAGTCGATGCACATCCTCCATGATCCATCTTTCTTAGAAACAACAATTACCGGAACAGCACATGGACTCATGCTCTCACGAATTTTTCCTTGGTCCAACAACTCTTGCACTTGCCTTTGAATTTCCTTAGTCTCTTCGGGATTGGCTCTATAGGCTGGTCGGTTTGGTAGAACTGCCCCGGGAACAAGGTCAATTTGGTGTTCAATACCTCTTAATGGAGGTAATCCACTTGATTCTTCAACTGGAAAAATATCTTCGAATTCCTGTAAAAGAGACATAAAAGTACTTGGCAAAGAAGTGGTTAATTCGTTAGTGGTAAACAAAGACTGTTTGTACACTAAGATGAAAACACTCTCTTTTTCAACTATTGCACTCTTTATTTCTTTTGCTCCCACATAAAAATTCTTTTTTTTCATTCGGACTCTTTTCACTTGACTCTTTTTCAATGCCCTCACCTTTTTTTCTCTCATTCTTACTTTTCTCTCGACTCTTTTTTTCACTCGACTCTTTTTCAATGCCCTCACTTTTTTTTCTCTCAACCTCACGAGCTCTCCTTGCTTGTGACAATTTCTGTTGGTCCTCTTGAACTTATTGAGGCGTCAATGAGACAAGCATAATAGACTTGTTGTTGTGCTTGAAGGTGTAGTGGTTGTCAAATCCATCATAAATCACCCTACGATCAAACTGCCATGGCCTCCCCAAAAGAATGTGACTTGCATGCATTGGCACAACATCACAAAGAACATCATCTTTATAATTGCCAATTGAAAACGAAATTAGAACTCGCTTAGTCACTCGAATTTCTCCACATTCATTAAGCCATTGTAGCTTGTATGGATTAGGATGTTTTTCCGTTGTTAGCTCAACTTTTCCACCATTTCAGAACTTGCAACATTTGCACAACTACCACCATCAATAATCATTATGCAAAGTTTACCTTGGACCAAACACCTTGTGTGGAAGATGTTCTCCCTTTGTTGATCATCGTTTCTATTTTGCATGTTTAGAGTCCTTCGAACCACCAAAAGTTCTCCATGTTCTGGTCCAATCTCCCCCAATTGTTTATCCTCCTCCTCATCATCATCATCTTCGCGTTCACTTTCAGATTCTATCTCTCCATTTGGCTTCAAAATCATCACCCTTTTGTTTGGACATTGAGATGCAATGTGTCCAACACCTTGACAACGAAAACATTTGATATCTCTATTTCGAGTAGAAGTAGAAATACCTTTACCCTTCTCAAATTCTTTGGACTCGGATGTTGACGCTTCATTTTGGGGTTTAGAAGCAGCCCCAAAATTGGATTTTGTTTTCAATCAAACACCTTCACGGTGGAGGGTTCGTGGGTCCCTCATCCCTATATATCAACAAAAGGCCATTACTTGATTACAAGAGGACCAATCTTTCTAAAGCTAGAGTGACAAAAACAATTTACACCACACCCTATTACAAAAACACCACAAGAGTAAATATGGGTTAATCCGGGGATGGACCGACACCCACATACTCTACGGCGTCCGGTACAAAGCAAGATCAGTGACCACTTTCCGTGCCTCGTGCTACTCTCGTTCATCATCTCTCACCCGAAGATTGGGGACTCCCATTTCATCCATCCGGACGATGGCTCTAATCCTTCTTGGAACATTTTGTGGGGACATTTGTTGGAAATTATCTTGTTCCACTCCCATTTTGGCGAGCATATCAGCCGCTTTGTTGCCCTCCCTATGAATGAAGGTGGCCCGGAATATATGTCTACGTTTGAAGCCATGCAAAAGGGCCATGACGCGGCGAACTTGTGTCGGGCCCCAAGTCGTGCCATTGAGCAACTTAATAGCTTGTTCCGCATCTGATTCTATTCATATGGGTAGGTTGAACGCCTTCGCTACCTCCAACCCATAGTGTATGGCCATGAGCTCGGCCTCAAGAGCCGATTGAACGACGAGGGGGGTTGCAAATGCTGCAAATAATTTCCCATTGTGGTCCCGAACAAGACCCCCTCCACCACCCTTGTTTGTTGCCTCAAAGAACGCCCCATCCGTGTTAAGCTTGATCCATGTGCGTTCCGGGGGGTGCCACTTAACCGGCATAACTAACGGTCTCGGCCCCCTTGTCTCGGGGTGATTCGGGGGGCTCATTCCGAGTTTCACTCCCTTCCAATGCTTCGGCTTGGTGTGACCATTGGTCATGTTGTTGTGGATGAACATGTGAACCTGCCAAACAACGTTGTACGGTTTGAACTGAATTTGCTCATGTCGACTCCTATTCCTCTCTGCCCAAAGGAACCACAGAATGAGGTATGGAATGACTCGACTAAGGGGTCTCCTATCATGCTGTTGGGTCCTAGCGGACCACACTTGCAACCTGTCCGGGATGGTGTCATTCACCCTAAGAGATGGGGCCGAGCCTTCGAACCAACCGTCGAACTCCCTCCAGACACATGCTGCTCCCCACCCTCGGATGAAGAGATGTTGAAGGGACTCGGTGTAAGGCCTCCGTGGGCAGCATTGGCATTTCGACGCAAGCTCAATCTTCCTCCATTGGAGCTTGGAGTCAACCGGTATCCTGTTTGACAATAATCGCCAATTGAAGATTGCAATAGATTTTGTAAGGCCAGCCCTCCAAATGTCGTCGAGACCTTGGATTCTCGGCCTTTGCGTACGTATAGTCTCCCAGGTCGTAGTGAGCGAGAACTCCCCGAGCCGAGAAAGCTTCCATCGAGGGACGTCCGGTTCTCCCGCGACGATTGGGGTATGAAGGATTTGTGTGATAACCTCTTGTGACATTCTAGCCTGGTTGTGAAGTTGACGTAACTTAGCCTCATCCCAAGTTCCACCACCAATGTAGTCCGAGACCTTGGCCGATGAGGCGCCCCTATCGTCAAGGCAGATCTCGCGAAGGGGAGATTCACCAAACCAAATGTCATCCCAAAAGTAGGCATCGCCCTGACCGATCACCCATCTAATGTGCGGATTTGCTTGATTTCTCACTTTCATTAGCCGCTTCCATGTCGGGCTACTTCTCCCCGAATGGGAGGCCGCAAGGGGGGAGTTTTTATGACAATACTTGGCCTTCATGTATCTAGCCCAAAGGGAATCTTTGGTCTTATGAATGCCGAGACCCCCTTCAGGGGTGGGGAGGCAGATCTGATCCCACCCAATCCAATGTGTCTTTTTTCTCTCTGTTGACGATCCCCAGAAAAATTGGGCCATCTGCTGATCCAATTGCTTAAGGGCCCCGGATGTTGGTTCAATGGCCTGGAAAATGTGCAGCGGCACCGCTTCAAGTGTGCTTTGGAGTAGTGTAAGCCTACCTCCAAAGGAGAGGTGTCGATGAGCCCACCCCGAGATTCGTGCAGCAATCTTTTCCCGAAGGAACATAAACATATCTGTACGTTTGACACCACGATAAATAGTAACTCCAAGGTACAAAAATAGGAAAGTACCTCGTGCGAAGCCTCCTTCATTTTGTATAATGTTGGCGCACCCTTCATGTTGTTCGGCAATGTAGAAGTTGCTTTTTGCCAAGTTAATCTGCTGCCCGGAAACCCCGGCATATGTCTCCAAGCAAGTCCGCAGCCGCCTAAGAGGTCCCTCCGCTGCTTGTGTGAATATCACAATGTCATCGGCGTAGGCGAGGTGGCTTATTTCCATGCAGTGGCGAGTAGCTCTAAAAGTCATCTCTTTCTTTCCCAAAATGAGCTTGTCTAATTTTCTTGAGAGGTACTCAGCTGCAATTATGAAAAGTGTCGGAGATATTGGATCTCCCTGTCTGAGGCTGCGGGTGGACTTAAAGAACCCGGACGGGGCGCCATTGACCAGCACCGAGAACCAACACGAGCCCACACATCTCTCAATCAAAGAGACCCACGGGGCCGGGAAACCCATCGGTGTAGCACTTTCAAAAGAAAGGGCCATTGTACTCGGTCGTAGGCGTTAGCCATATCGATTTTTACCGCGACATTAGGGGCCGGCGCACATCTCGAGAGCTCATGGAACATATCCTGTGCCAAAAGGACATTATCATTGAGGAGCCGTCCCTTCACAAATCCACTCTGGTTTGGTGAGATAACCATAGGGATGAGCGAAGTCATTCTCTTCGACATTATCTTTGTGATAATCTTGTTGACGACGTTGCACAGGTTAATGGGGCGGTAGTCGCTCCACGACTCCGGCACAAGCTTTTTTGGGATGAGGACAGTGCTTGTGGCCGTGACGCTACGTGGGAGGTAGGCACCCCCGAAGAATTGGCCAACAGGCCTGGTAGAACAAGGCCGTGAAACCATCCGGCCCTGGGGCACTGTCCCCGGAGATGTCAAAAACAGCCTTTTTAACTTCCTCTGCGGATGGGGGGTCGGGGAGAGCAGCCACTTCATCCAAGGGTGGGAGTTGATGGATCAAATCAAGGTCTGGCTCGGACAAAGTGAGGGGCCCCGGGGCCAGGAGGTCTTGGAAGAACTCCACCGCTAAACTTCTTATCTCCATTTCGTCCGAGATCTCCCGGCCGCCCACATTGATCTTTTTTTTTTTTTTTTTTTTTTTTTTTTTTTTTTTTTTTTTAATCAAACACCTCTACGGTGGAGGGTTCGTGGGTCCCTCATCCCTATATTTCCACAAGAGATAATTACAAGGCGTGGCCACACCCAAAAGTGGTGTGCCGTAACAAAATCAAGAGTAGTATGCGGTCCGATCCCACAAGGTTCGGACCTCATCATACTCCTTTCCAAAAAACAATTAACCACAAAGCTAGTCACTATTGTCTCCCGTCGTCTCATGATCAACTTTGATGCCCGTCCCCGTCTAGGTTTCGGATGTGCGACACTCCCATCTCGTCCAATCTAACCAAGTCCAATAGTTCTCTCGGTGCTGAGTTATAGTGCATTCGTAGGCCACTGTCTTGGACTAGCCCCATTTTCGCAAGGAAGTCCGCCGCTTTGTTCCCCTCCCTGTGTATGAAGGTGGCTCGGAATTTGAGTTGGCGTTTGAGAATGGTTAGTTGCGCCACCGCTTGCCGAGCGAGTGCCGGCCCCCATCCCGTCCCATTGACCAATTTGATTGCTTGCTCTGCATCTGACTCAATCCAGATTGGTAGGCCGTATTCCTTGGCTATATTTAGCCCGTGGATCATGGCCAACAGCTCCGCTTCTAACGCCGAGTGGGCTTCAAGGGGTGTGCTGACGGCGACGAGCATCTTACCCGAGTGGTCTCGAATAATCCCGCCAGCCCCTGTACTGCCGTTCGCTTCATTATAGGAGCCATCCGTGTTGAGCTTTATCCACGGCTGATCCGGGGGGTTCCATTTGATTGCCATGGCTAGGGGTAGCGCCCTGATTGCCGCCGCTTGTTGAGGAATATTGATTCCAAGTTTAACTCCCTTCCAATGTTTCGGCTTCAAGCTTCCATTAGACATAGCATTTCGAATGAACATGTGGACCTGCCATACCACGTTTTGTGGTTTAAACTGTGTGCCTTGGTGGCGGCTCCTGTTTCTCTCCGACCAAATAAACCAAAGGATGAGGTATGGAGTGGCTCGGCTAAGATGTTTCTTGTTCGGCTGTTGGCACCTTCGCGCCCACACTTCGATTCTCGTAGGGATTGTGTCATTGATATGGATGCGTGGGAACGGGCCTGTGAACCAGCCGTCGAACTCACTCCATACTCTGCGAGCTCCATATCCCTGGATGAAGAGGTGTTGGAGTGACTCAGTGTTCGGTCTGTGGGGGCAGCATTGGCACTTAGAAGCTAGCTCAATCTCCCGCCACTGAAGTTTCGTGTCAACCGGCACCCGATTGGAGAGAAGCCTCCAGATAAAGATGGCTATTGAGTTGGTGAGGCCTACCTTCCAAACGTCCCCCAAACCATGGATGATCGGGTTTCGTCCTCGAAGTGTGTCCCATGTCGAAACCACCGTGAATTCCCCATGCTTAGAGAGGTTCCACCTCGGGATATCCTGTTCGTCATGGAGGATCGGTGTATTAATGATGCCATCGATAACATGCTGAGGGAGGCCGGCCTGATTGTGAAGGAGTTGAAGCTTGGGCACATCCCAACCACCATTTGTAATGAACTCCGAGACCCGGGTGGTTGGTCTTCCCCTATCATCAAGGCTAAGTTCCCTCAGAGGGCTATTGCCAAGCCAAATGTCATCCCAGAAGTAGATGTCCCCTTGTCCCACTAGCCATCTCATGTGCGGTTGCGCGAGGGGCCATGCTCTTGAGAGCCTTCTCCACGTAGGGCTACTCCTGCTCGGCAATCTCAAGGTGAGCGGTGTGGAGTTGGAGCAATATTTTGCCATCATGTATCTTGCCCAAAGGGAGTTTTGCTCCCGAAATCGCCACCACAGTTTGATATTGAAAGCGTGGAGGACCTCCATAGTTTTTCGGATCCCAAGGCCTCCTTCATCAGTGGGCCGGCACATTTGTTCCCATCCAATCCAATGGGTCCGCTTCTTTTCATTCGTAGACCCCCAAAAGAATCGGGCCATTTGTTGATCAAGTTGCTTGAGGGTACCGGCCGTGGGCTCGACGGCTTGAAAGATGTGCAAGGGGATCGCTTCAAGAGTGCTCTTAATCAACGTAAGCCTTCCTCCAAAGGATAGGTGACGGTGTGCCCATCCTGAGATCCTTCTTGCAATCTTTTCCCGTAGAAAGAGGAACATGTCCGTGCGCTTGACACCACGGTAGATAGGGACACCGAGATAGAGAAAAGGAAAGGCCCCTCTAGAGAAGCCTCCTTCCGCCTGGATCGAGTTTGCCCAGTGTTCATGGGCCTCGGCAATATAGAAATTACTCTTGGCGAGGCTGACTTGTTGGCCGGAGACTCTTTCATATTTTTCGAGACAGGCTCTTAGCCGGCGCATAGGATTTGCCGCCGCTTGAGTGAAGATGATAATGTCGTCCGCATAGGCTAGATGGCTGATCTCCATGCATCTCCGGGAGGCTTTGAACGTCATGTCCTTTTGGCCGAGGATGAGCTTATCTAATGCTCGGGACAGGTAGTCCGCCGCGATTACGAACAGAGCAGGGGAGATCGGGTCTCCTTGCCGAAGTCCTCGAGTTGATCTAAAGAAGCCCGAGGGTGCCCCGTTAACAAGGACCGAGAACCAGCAACACCCAATACACCTCTCCATAAGTGAAATCCATGAATCCGGGAAACCCATACGGCGTAAAACTTTGAAGAGGAATGGCCATTGGACCCTATCATAGGCTTTAGCCATGTCAATCTTTACTGCCACATTAGGCGCTGGGGAGCATCTAGCAAGCTCATGGAACATCTCTTGAGCCAGAAGTGCGTTGTCGTTAAGGAGCCGACCTTTGACAAATCCACTTTGGTTTGGGGAGATGACCTGTGGGAGGAAAGGAGAGAGTCGAGAGGTGAGTACCTTGGTAATGATCTTGTTTAAAACATTGCAGAGACTGATGGGTCGGTAGTCGGTCCATGATTCCGGCGAAGCCTTCTTTGGGATAAGGACTATGCTTGTGGCCGTGATGCTCCTCGGCAGGAAGGCCCCTCTGAAGAACTGTCTGATTGCGTCCACTACCTCCGGTCCCACAATAGGCCAGCAGGCTTGATAGAAGGTGGCCGAGAAGCCGTCGGGTCCGGGTGCACTATCTCCGGAAATGCAAAAGGTGGCACTCCTGACCTCGTCCGCACTTGGAGCATCTGCGATGTCAGCGAACTGCTCGGCTGAGTGGACCTGCTGGATTAGGTCGAGGTCTGGATCTTCAAGTGTCGGATTATTGGGGGCAAGGAGTTGTTGGAAGAACTCCACTGCGGACTTTTTAATCTCGGCTTCCTCGGTGAGCTCCTGCCCATTGACACGTATTGAATGGATGCGGAGACGAACCCTCTTTTGTTTCACCCAGCTTTGGTAGAACCGGGTATTTTTGTCTCCCTCGGCAAGCCACCTCAGAGCTGCCTTCTGTCGCCAAAAATCTTCTTCCATTTTCAGCAAAAGGATGTACTCGGCAATGTGTTTGTTGATCGCTGTCCTGTGATCCGGGGTCGGCCTTGCTTCGAAACAAGATTGGGCAAAAGCAATTTCTTCCTCCTTTTCTTTTAGATTAGCATGAATGTTTCCAAAAACCTCTTTGTTCCACTCCTTAAGGGCCTTTTTAACTCTGGCCTGCTTGATTTGAATGTTTAGGATTCCACCCGCCCCCGTGGGCTCCTCCCATGCTTTTTGCACTACGGCCATGAATCCTTCATGTCGGATCCACATGTTCTGGAACCTGAAAGCCTTGGCTCCAGCGGATGTGTTCATCTTCGTGCACCTGACAAGAATTGGTCCATGGTCCGAGGCAATCCGGGGGAGGTTCGTAACCCGAGTAGCCTCGAAGGTCTTAGTCCAATCCTCGCTGACAAGCACTCTATCCAACCTTTCAAAAAGGCCATTCTTGGCCCAAGTGAATGCCGCTCCATCAAAACCAGGGTCAAGCAGCCTACAATCTTCCGTTGCCTCCGCAAAATCTACCATCTCGGCTTGCCGGTTGGTATCACTTCCAACTCTGTCTTGATGAGATAGCATGGTGTTGAAATCGCCACCGATGATCCAAGGTGTTCCCTCAAGAGGCCCGGCAATCTCTCTCATCTTGTCCCATAGGTGATGTCTTTCAGCCCTTGTACATTTGGCGTACACGGCTGAGATGGCCACCGGCCTAGCAAGGCGGTGGGATTTGAGGTACCCGTGGAGAATTTGTTCCGAGTCAACCTCAATATCAAAAGTGGACCCCTCTTCCGCAAACATCCAAATCTTCTCGTTCATGTTCGAACCAATGAAGGACAGCCCCAAGGCCTTAGAGAAACGGTCCGGGTCCGGTTGTGTGAGCGGTTCCATTATTGCAAGAAATAAAACATTATGACAACCAATTAGTCTTTTCAGAACGTTTTGAGTGGGCGCATTCGCGATCCCCCTCACGTTCCAAAACATGAGATTGTACGACATTATTAACAAGAAGGGTGCGTACCCAAAGAGGTTGAAGGCCCTCCTTGATAGTCAGTACGGTGTTGCTCTTTGTTCGGAGCGACCTCCTCGGCGTCCTCGGCCGAACTGTTGCCTCCTAACTTCTCGGCCCCCACATGCAATTCCATAAGGTCTTCGTCCGCATCCCCACAATTCTCAACATCAAATTCTCCGTTCTCCATGAGAGTATAATATTGGTTAGTGCTCATGTGGTTCTTTGCCGAGAAGAACCCACGCCCCCTTGTCAAAGCATGGCGCGCGCCTCCTCTCGGATTCCCTCGCCGAACTGGTGAGACCAAGCTCCTCGCAATGGGGGAGCCCCACTCCACGTCCATGTTCCCACGTGGTGTTGGTGGTTCGGTGGTGGGATGCAATGGATTCCCCCGGTTCGGTGGGGACTTCCCAGTCTCGATCCCGGCAATAAGCCCGGCATTCTGAGTTCCGGAGCTCGGTCCGCTCCCCAAAGTAGAGTCACCCTTGGAGTTCGGTCCCTCCCAGGGAATATCACCGGAGTCCTCCCCATTTGTTTTGTTATTGTTTGGTCGATCACCGGCCTTGCCTTGCTTCTTCCCCTGATGTTTCCATTCGTTGGAGCTGGAGGCATTCTTCCCCATATCTTGCTTCCCCTTCTCGGTCTGTCTCTCGGGTTGTGGCTGTTTTGGCGGGCCGTTGTGGTAGTTTCTCTTTGGCGGCCGTTCCTTCTTGCCCGTCGCATAGCACACCTCACTTGCATGGCCGACATGTTTGCATTCTCGGCAATATGATGGTATCTTGTCCCATCGGACTCGCTGCACCGTTTCTCGCCCACCAAGATCGAGGATTATCTCTTCGGTAGGTGGTTTTGTGATGTCTATCTCGACGCAGATTCGGGCAAATGAAAGCCGAGTCTTGTTTGCCGTGGCTCGATCAATTTGTATTGGATTGCCGAGAAGCTTGCCGATGGCGAATAAGGCGGATTGGTCGAAAAGGTGAATGGGGAGGCCAATTAGGTTGCACCAGATTGCCGCAATGGGGGACTCGCAGTAAGCATCAAAGTCCGGGGACCATTTGAAGACCCTCATCGGGTGTCGGTCAATGAGCCAAACGGGCGTACCCCTTGGGCCTCCAAGGATTCGGGCATAGTCCGCCAAGTCCTCGCATTGAATGAGAATATGTTTAGCATTAATGTACTTCCAACTAAATCCACACCGAAGTTTAATATTGTCGAGGGTCTTTTGGATTTGCAGTCCCGTAGGGATAGAGTGAGAAAACTTACCCACAATGGCGTGTCCCATGCTCTCAGCAAGCTTTTGAGTTTCCGCTCCGGAGAAGTAAATGGCCGGGATGCCGTCGGACACTGAAGCAAATCCAATGTTCTGGAGCTTATCCGGTTCAAAGGCTTGGGGGCCGGTAGGGTCAGTCGAGCCTTTGAGCATGTCCGCCATCGTTTTCGGCCGACCGGGGTGGCTTGCGGCGCCTTCACCCCGGCCTTGTAGAGTGTTACTCGCCGAGCCCGACGGGGTACCCCTAAGCAAGTCCGCCATCGATTTCGGCCACGGCGAGGGCCCCAGTGTAGCTTCTACCCCCCCAAGTTGATTAACTACATTCAGCCCTTGTGTTGCGGCATCCGTCGCGGACTTAGGTGTGTTTCCATTTCTCTTCGGATTGTTGAGTTCGGCTTCTCCATTCTCGGTGTGGATCTTCTCGGCACCTACGTTGCCGTTGTGTGCCCTTCTCGGCTTTTCCATTCTCGGCTTTTCGGCTTTTTCTTTCTCGGTGTGGATCTTCTCGACTTTATCCTTCTCGGTGAGGGTCTGTTCGGCATCATCCATAGGCGTATCGTTGGGTGTTGGTGTGTCTCTTGTCACTGCAACCATCTCGGCACTAGGCGTGGCCTTGTTCATCGTCTCGATAAAAGGCTTTTCTCGGTAGACGTTAGGGTTCGACTTCGGTCGCGGCTGGCCGAACTCCGCACAATAATGTTCCGAACTAGCCTCAAACGTAGCTCGGAGCTTGCTAGTTCGTCCTCGTTCGAGAGGGGGAAAGTCCTCAAGAGAGGGTCCATTTCCATCCCGAGGTGTGTGTGTGACACTTTGCATGCATCCCGAAGGGTTTAGGGGGAACTCCAGTGGATTGTGGCCGGCCGTAATGAGAGGTTGCGCAACCAATGTGTCTAGCATCTCCGCCGAGTCCAAGGCGGCTAAGTGGATGATTTCGGCCTTTGTTGGTTGCGTTGGGGACTCCACGACAATCGTCTCACGTGAGCTCTTGGGACGGAAAGGAGTTAGCCCACTTTCGGAAGGAGGTTTTGGTCTCCAAGCCAATTCGGGAAAGTTGGGTTGCTGCAAAAAGGAGCTAGATTTTTGTTGTTTTGGGGGCTCAACGGATGCATTGGGGCCAGCATCACGTGGTGTTCCGAAGTGGCAAGGCGCCAAGGAACTTTCGGAAAGTGATTTTGTTGTTGTGCCCATTTCGGGCAAGTTGACTAGCGCGTCCACCCAGGCCTTTTGACCCATGCTAGAGCCATCTCTCTCCGAGCAGCCATCATGTGGGGGGTTGTGCTCTCCTCCGTCACCAGTCCCCGCGTTTGCGCCGGCCGCAAGGTCGTCGGCCGGAGCGTTGTCAACAGTTCTGGCGCCGGCAAGTTCTTCATTAATCTTAGCTTCATCTTCACCGTTGAGATTAGGGGAGGGCTCCATCGACGTCGGGAAGATGGGGCCTTTGCATTTTGGGCTTCCGACCGGCGAGCTCCCTTCGGCCCCGAAATCAATCTTCTTCCTAAGTTGCTTGTCCTCCGGCATCGGTGAGGGTACGAACCTTTTCCGACCAGTGCCTTTGATGGGAGGGGCTGGTGTACTTTTCCGTGCCTTCACCTTCATTTTCAAAGTTTTCCTCGCCACTTTCCTGCAGGGAAAAATTATGGAGGAAGACTCCTCCGACGTGAAATTCATTGGCTGGTCCGAGAGAGGGTCCTCGGCCGGCCGGAGGACCATTAGCTGGTCCGAGATGGTGCGCGGTTCTTCTGACTCCGGGGGGGGATCCGGCAGGCGCTCCGGCATGATCGAGAGAATGAGTCGAGTCACCAGCCGCTCCGGAGCTTTGTTCGTGCCTTAGCCAAGGGAGTGGTTGGTTGGTGAGAATCCGAGGTCGGGAGGATGGTGGGTGGCTGGTGGAGCGGGGGCGTGAGGGGGACCGTCGACAGTGGTGAGCCGAGCGAGAATGGGGTGGGCGGCGATGTGGGAACTCAAAACGTGGTGGGGGATTCTAGAGAGAAGGGAGAGCGTCTCTCTCTAACTTACAATTCAAGTGGATGCGCATGCGGATCCTTTTTTGTTTGACCCAAATTTGGTAGAATTTAGTATTCTTGTCGCCCTCCCCTAGCCATCTTAGAGTAGCCTTTTGTCGCCAGAAGTCCTCCTCCATTTTAAGGAGTCGAATGTACTCGGCAATGCATCTATTGATCTCTGTCCTGTTCTCCGGGGTTGGCCTTTCTTCGAAATCGCTTTGGGCCAGTGCGATTTTCACCTCCATATCCCTGAGGTTGTTATGGATGTTCCCAAAGGTCTCCTTGTTCCACACCTTTAGGATTCTCTTTAGTCGAGCAAGTTTGATTTGGAAATTGAGGAGGCCTTCGGACTCCGTCGGTTGGCTCCAATCTCCCCGAACAAGGTCCTCAAATCCCTCGTGCCTAACCCACATGTTTTGGAACCTGAATGGCCTACCCCCGCTGTTGTTGCTTGTCACTTTGCATCTTACCAACACAGGCCCGTGGTCCGAAGCAATCCGGGGCAGGTTCGTCACCCGAGTAGTTTCCAAGGTTTGTGCCTATCGTTCGTTCACAAGGATTCTATCCAATCTTACAAAAAGGCCATTCTTGGCCCACGTGAACTCCGACCCATCAAATCCCGGGTCTAGTATCCTGCAGTCCTCAATGGCCTCCGCAAAGCCACCATTTCAGCTTGGCGGTTTGTGTCACTCCCTACTCTGATGGAGGTACACCCAAGCTGATCAACAAGGACAAGAAGATGGATCCATTAATCATTCAAAGTGGACCAATTACAAGAGCTAGAGCTAAGAAGATAAAGGAGTCCATGATGCTTTTAGTTGATGAAATAAAAGCCCAATTCCAAGACCATTCAACATTGGGCCAAATGGTGAATATTATTCAAGTTAGTGGGCAGCCCAATGCATGAAGTTTTGAGTCAATATATATCACATTTTGGAGGCCCAAATTGAAGATAAATGATGCATTTTCGTCCAAGTTGGAGCAGCAAAAATGAAGAGTCATTTTTTGAAAGGTTGGATAGAGTGCTTGTCAGTGAGGAATGGACTAAGACCTTCGAGGCTACCCGGGTAACGAATCTCCCCCGGGTTGCCTCGGACCATGGACCAGTTCTTGCTAGGTGCACGAAGCTGAACACATCCGCTGGAGCCAAGGCATTCAGGTTCCAGAACATGTGGATCCGGCATGAAGGATTCATGGCCGTAGTGCAAAAAACATGGGAGGAGCCCACGGGGGCGGGTGGACTCCTAAACATTCAAATCAAGCAGGCCAGAGTTAAAAAGGCTCTTAAGGAGTGGAACAAAGAGGTTTTTGGGAACATCCATGCTAACCTAAAGGAAAAGGAGGAAGAAATTGCTGTGGCTCAAGCTAGTTTCGAGGCAAGGCCGACACCGAATCACAGGACAGCAATCAACAAACACATTGCCGAGTACATCCTTTTGTTGAGAATGGAAGAAGATTTTTGGCGACAGAAGGCAGCCTTGAGGTGGCTTGCCGAGGGAGATAAAAATACCCGGTTCTATCAAAGCTGGGTGAAACAAAAGAGGGTCCATCTCCGCATCCACTCAATTCGTGCCAATGGGCAGGAGCTCACCGAGGAAGCCGAGATTAAAAAGTCCGCAGTGGAGTTTTACCAACAACTCCTTGCCCCCATCAATCCGACACTTGAAGATCCAGACCTCGACCTAATCCAGCAGGCCCACTCAGCCGAGCAGTTCGTTGGCATCGCAGACGCCCCAAGTGCGGACGAGGTCAAGAGTGCCACCTTTTGCATTTCCGGAGATAGTGCACCCGGACCCGACGGCTTCTCGGCCACTTTCTATCAAGCCTGCTGGCACATTGTGGGGCCGGAGGTAGTGGAAGCAATCAGGCAGTTCTTCAGAGGGGCCTTCCTGCCAAGGAGCATCACGGCCACAAGCATTGTCCTTATCCCAAAGAAGGCCTCGCCAGAGTCATGGACCGACTACCGACCCATTAGTCTTTGCAATGTTTTAAACAAGATCATTACCAAGGTACTCACCTCTCGCCTCTCCCCCTTCCTTCCACAGGTCATCTCCCCAAACCAAAGTGGGTTTGTCAAAGGCCGGCTCCTTAATGACAACGCTCTACTGGCTCAAGAAATGTTCCATGAGCTTGCGAGATGCTCTCCAGCGCCTAATGTGGCTGTTAAGATTGACATGGCTAAAGCCTATGATAGGGTCCAATGGCCCTTCCTCTTCAAAGTTTTACGCCGTATGGGATTCCCGGATCCATGGATTTCACTTATGGAGAGGTGTATTGGCTATTGCTGGTTCTCGGTTCTTGTTAACGGGGCACCCTCGGGCTTCTTTAGATCAACTCGAGGACTTCGACAAGGAGACCCGATCTCCCCTGCTCTGTTCGTGATCGCTGCGGAATACCTGTCCCGAGCCTTAGATAAGCTCATCCTTGGCCAAAAGGACATGACGTTCAAAGCCTCCCGGAGATGCATGGAGATCAGCCATCTAGCCTATGCGGACGACATAATTATCTTCACTCAAGCAGCGGCAATGCCTATGCGCCGGCTAAGAGCTTGTCTCGAGAAGTATGAAAGAGTCTCCGGCCAACAAGTCAGCCTTGCCAAGAGTAATTTCTATATCGCCGAAAACCATGAGCATTGGGCAAACTTGATCCAGGCGGAAGGAGGCTTCTCTAGAGGGGCCTTTCCTTTTCTCTACCTCGGTGTCCCTATCTACCGTGGAGTCAAGCGCACGGACATGTTCCTCTTCCTACGGGAAAAGATTGCAAGAAGGATTTCAGGATGGGCACACCGTCATCTCTCTTTTGGAGGAAGGCTCACGTTGATTAAGAGCACTCTTGAAGCGATCCCCTTGCACATCTTCCAAGCTGTCGAGCCCACGACCGGTACCCTAAAGCAACTTGATCAACAAATGGCCCGATTCTTTTGGGGGTCTACGAATGAGAAGAAGCGGACCCATTGGATTGGATGGGAACAAATGTGCCGCCCCACTGAAGAAGGAGGCCTTGGGATCCGAAAAACTAAGGAGGTCCTCCGCGCCTTCAATATCAAACTTTGGTGGCGCTTTCGGGAGCAAAACTCCCTTTGGGCAAGATACATGATGGCAAAATATTGCACCAACTCCACACCGCTCACCTTGAGACTGCCGAGCAGGAGTAGCCCTACGTGGAGAAGGCTCTCAAGAGCCTGGCCCCTCGCGCAACCGCACATGAGATGGCTAGTGGGACAAGGGGACATCTACTTCTGGGATGACATTTGGTTTGGTAATAGTCCTCTGAGGGAAATTAGCCTAGATGATAGGGGAAGACCAACCACCCGGGTGTCGGAGTTCATTACAAATGGTGTTTGGGATGTGCCCAAGCTCCAACTCCTTCACAATCAGGCCGGCCTTCCTCAGCATGTTATCGATGGCATCATTAATACACCGATCCTCCATGACGAACAGGATATCCTTAGGTGGAATCTCTCTACGCATGGGGAATTCACGGTGGCTTCGACATGGGACACACTCCGAGGGCGAAACCCGATCATCCAAGGTTTGGGGGATGTTTGGAAGGCGGGACTCACCAACTCAATAGCCATATTTATCTGGAGGCTTCTCTCCAATCGGGTGCCGGTTGACACAAAACTTCAATGGCGGGAGATTGAGCTAGCCTCTAAGTGCCAATGCTGCCCAATTCGACCGAACATTGAGTCCCTCCAGCACCTCTTCATTCAGGGATTCGGAGCCCGTAGAGTATGGAGAGAATTTGATGAATGGTTTGAAGGTACATCCCCCCGCCTTTCAATCAATGACACAATCCCAACGAGAATTGAAGTTTGGATGCAAAGATGCAATCAGCCGAATAGGAAGCACCTTAGCCGAGCCATGCCCTACCTCATCCTATGGTTCATCTGGTCGGAGAGGAATAGGAGCCGACACCAAGATACAAGATTTAAACCCCACAATGTAATATGGCAGGTCCACATGTACATCCAGAATTCTATGGTAAACGGGTGCCTGAAGCCGAAGCACTGGCGAGGAGTTAAACTTGGAATTAATATCCCTCAACAAGCGGAAGCCATTCGGGCGTTGCCTCTCGCCATGGCGATCAAATGGGAGCCACCGGACCCCCCTTGGATTAAAGTGAATACGGATGGTTCCTTCAATGAAGCGATCAACAAAGCAGGAGGGGGAGGAGTCATTCGCGATTTCTCGGGTAAAATGCTTGTGGCCTTTTGCATTCCTTTTGAAGCACATTCGGCTCTGGAGGCGGAATTGTTGGCAATGATCCACGGGATGAACATCGCCAAGGATTTTGGCCTCCCTATTTGGATCGAATCAGACGCTGAACAAGCTATCAAATTGATTAATGGGGCAGGATGGGGACCGGCGCTAGCCCGGGAAGCCATGGCGCATCTGATCCTTCTTAAGCGCCAACTTAAATTCCGTGCCACCTTCATTCACCGGGAGGGAAACAAGGCGGCGGATTTCCTTGCGAGAATGGGACTAGGGAGAGATAGAGGCCAACAAATGCAACAAGACTCGGTGCCGAGAGAGCTTGCGGACCTCGTCCGCATGGATCAAATGGGCCTTTCACATGTTCGTACCCTAGGAAGGGACGGGGACTAGAATTGTTTTCACTTGCTTCTTGTAATTTTGTCGGGAGTATGATGAGGTCCGACCCTTGTGGGATCGGACCGCATACTACTCTTGGTTTTTGTCTTGGCACACCACCTTCGGGTGTGGCCGCGCTCTGTAATTACCTCATTTTGAAATATAGGGATGAGGGACCCACGAACCCTCCACCGTAAAGGTGTTTGATTAAAAAAAAAAAAAAAAAAAAAAAAAAAAAGTTACTTTTTGAGTTAAATAAGTGACTTTAGATGTCCTAAAGTCACACCAATAGTTAGGAGTTACTTTTCACTTATTATGAGTCATTCTAAAGGTCTTAAGTTGTACTAATGATATGAGACTTTCAAGAGTCCATTCTAGCCTATAAATAGGCTTGTAAGCATGTCATTTGAGGACATCATTGATCAAATACGAAAATAGAGTTTGTCTTGTGAGTTGAATTCTCTTTGTAGAGTTTTTCACTTGTTTGGAACTTATCAAGATACTTTGAGCAAGTTCTTGTGGCGTTCAACCATACCGAGGTTCTTGGCTGATTACATAGCCAACGGGTCGAGGTTTTCCAAGCTCTGGAAGTGGATCAAACCAGATTATCAATCAAGGAAATCCGCTGCCAATCATTATACGTGGGGTTCTTGGATCAATATATCCAACGGGTCCTTCGTCGTATCCCAATCCATATCATACTCTGTGTCGCGGATGGAGAACGGTATTGAAGTCCCCTCCAATCATCCAGGGTGTACCCTCCAAAAGTATAGAGCACTCCCTCAATTCATCCCATAAATGAAGTCGTTTGTCCTCGTGCATTTTGCGTAAATCGCCGAGACACAGAAGTGGCTAGCAAGGCGGGGAGATCCAAAGCGGCCGGATAGGGCCTGATCCGTATGTCTCTCGGCCACGAAGCTGGCCCCTTCCTCAACAAACACCCAGATCTTCCCATTTTTATTCGAGCCTTGGATAGCCAGCCCCAAAGCCTTTGAGAACTTCTCCGGGTTAGGGCTTGTGAGCAGCTCCACTATTGCAAGAAAGTGAATATTATAAGTCTTAATTAATCTTTTAAGAACATTTTGGGTAGGCGCGTTAGCAACTCCCCTAACGTTCCAAAACATAAAGTTGACAGACATGATTAATGGGGAAGTATCTTACCCGGTGACCGTGAGAGGTCCCCCTGAAATTCCTCCATTCGTAGTCGTTCCTCTCCTAGGCATTCCTCCTCATGCATGAGCATGGGATCTTCCCCATCGGCAAAAGGGATGGTTCGGGGAATCCCCTCTTTATCTCCATCCCCCTCCAGTTCATCATCATCTTCTAAGAAATCTTCATTCTCCATGAGAGAATAGTATTGGTTGGAGCTTAGGACATTTCGGGCTGCTTGGGACCCTCGGCCCCTTGCCGGTCCCCGTGCGCTCCCTCTCCAACAAGTGAACGCTCCTCGTCGTGAGGGCGTGTACCCGTTCGTGGCTCCATGGAATTCACCGCCACGATGGGTAGAGCTAGCAAGCACTCCGACGGTTTTATCGAAGGTTTCTCGGCCATAGGAACTCTCACCACCTTCACGGACGCTTGCAACCAGAGCTAGGTCAAAGTTACCATGCACTTCGCCCATGATGTCCGGACCCGACCACTCCCTCGGCTCGGAGCCATTAGCCGAGGATCCTGCCTTTGGCTGCCCCTTCGACCCTTTGTTTTTCTTTTGATGTTTCCACTCGTTAGTGCTAGCCATTTCCTTTGGTTGTTCCGTTTTGTCCCTTCCCCCTTGACTCTCATGGTGTGGCTGTCTCGGTGTTACATTATTGTAGTTCCTCTTCGGGGGACGCTCAACATTGCCCGCCGCGTAACACACCTCACTTTTGTGTCCTACATGCCTACATTCCATGCAATATGCCGGGATCTTGTCCCATTTCACTTTTAGCACCGTCTCACGTCCACAAATATCTAGAATGAACTCCTCGGGAGGTGGCTTCGTGATGTCAATCTCAATGAAAATGTGAGCAAACGAAAGTCTCGACTTGTTGGCCGTAGCACGATCCACTTGTATCGGGGTTCCAAGCAATTTACCGATTGCAAAGAGGGCGGCGTGATAAAAAAGGTGGATTGGGAGGCCAATGATGTTGCACCAAACTGCCGCGATCGGGGACTCACACAATACGCATCAAAATCCGGGGACCACTTGAAAACCCTCATGGGATGCCGATCAATAAACCACACTGGTGTCCCTTTCGGTCCACTAAGCAATCGGGCATAATCCGCCATATCCTCGATTTGAACAATTATATGCTTAGCATTAATATACTTCCATGTAAAACCTCTATTGAATTTGATATTATCTAATGCCTTTTGTATTTGGTATGAAGTGGGTATAGAGTGGGAGAACTTACCCACAATGGCGTGCCCAATGCTCGAGGCTAGCTTTTGGACTTCCGCTCCGGAGAAGTAGATTGCCGGAATGCCATTGGAAGTAGTCGCAAAGCCAATATTTGGGATGTTATCCGGCTCAAACACTTTCGGCCCTTCCATGTTCGGCGACATCCGAACCATATCCGCCATGCTCTTGGGTGCGCTTGTGTTCCGCGCACCATCGTCATTTCCTTCGGGTCGGGAGTTTCTCAATGAGGCCTTGTGCCGCGTCGCCCAAGCGTTGCCTAGTGGTTCGGCTCCAACCAAGGCTTGTGGTCCACGGTGCTCGCACATATCGGCCATCGGCATGTCATCCTTGGCCGACCTCCCGTCCGCAACCGAGGCCATGTTCTCGGTCGTCTCGGCAGCCTTGTCGGGGGCCGAGGGCCCTGACGTAGCTCGATGTGGTGTGGCGTCCGGCTGTGGGGGTTGGCTCGGGAGTGGCCGACCACTTTCGAAGGCGTCTCGGATTTTGCGGGTCTGGCCTCGTTCAAGGGGCGGGAAATCCTCGACCGATGGGCCATTTGCTACCGAGGGTGGTTCGGGGCTTGGTCCGGAGGTCCATGGTAGGGCGAGGTTCGGTCCGGCATTTTCGGCTAGGTCCGCCGGCCATTTGTCTCCGAGAAGGGGCTGCACCACCATGGAGTCTAACATCTCCGGCGTGTCAAGGGTGACAAGATGCAAGAGGAGGTTGGTAGAATTTGGTTGCACATGGCCTCCCAAGTCTAGTGCATCACGTGAGTCACCATTGTGGTAAGAGACCAAACCACTTTCCAAAAGTTCTTTTGTTCCCATATCCATTTCAAGAAGTTTGGCTCTCTCTTCCTCCAACACTTCTTTTGCTTTTGCAGCAACAAGTACAAGTGTATTGTCGCGACTTGGCTGGGTGACCGTTACCCCGTCGGCGACCGGCCCCTCTCCGGCTGTCCGGTCGGAATTTTGATCGGAAAAGTGCGAATTATTAGGAGAGGCTTCACATACCTTGATTGGCTTGTCCAAATCAAGCTCGTCAAAGAGGTCACGTTGCTCGCACGTCTTTGGTTGAATGGTACCCTCGATTTCTCCGTTTGAAGTCGCCGGAAAAATTGCCCCTTTGCATTTGGGACTCTCAAGTGGGGCACCTTCCTCCTCTCCAAAATCTATCTTCTTCCGGAGTTGCTTGTCTTCGGGAAGTGGAGACGGGATGAATCTCTTCCGGCCGTTCTCTTTGGTTGGTGGTGCCGGGGTGCTCCTCCGTGACTTAAGTTTAGCTTTCGCCAGCTTCATTGCCGCCTTCTTAGATACGTGCTTCGGGGAAGAAGGTTCCAACGAGCAAAATGTCATGGCTTGGTCCGAGAGGGTTCGCATTTCATCCGGCGGTGGAGGGTCGCTTGGCGGGCCGTCCGGCATGGCCGAACCAATGAGGTTACCGTGGGAGGTGGAGCAAGGGTGGCGTTCGAAGGAGGATTGGGGTCGAGAACGAAGTGATGATGGGGTGTGGTGGTGATCGTCGGCGTGGGAGCGACTTGGGCGGAGGAATAAGGCGTTGTAACCGTTGGGGAGGTGGGATTGCTAGAGAGAAGGAGGAGCGTCTCTCACTAGATTTAATTGGGAGAGCCCGGCTTGGTATTGAAGTAGTTTTTTTTTTCAAAATTGGATTTGGAAGAAGTCCACTCTTTTGTCCTTGACGAATGAGAACTTGTTGAAAAATTCTTTTGGATTGTTCCCTTCTTCTTCAATTGTCCCTCCACCTTCATGGCCATATGAACCATGTCCACCAACTCCACATAGTGTTGAAGCTCCACAATGTTTGCAATCTCCCTATTCAGCCCACATAAGAATCGAGCCATGGTTGCTTCTCTATCTTCTTCAACATTTGCCCTAATCATAGCAATCTCCATCTCTTTGTAGTACTCATCAACAGATTTAGTACCTTGTTTCATAGATTGTAATTTTTGATACAATTCACGAAAATAATGAGAAGGTACAAATCTCTTACGCATTATGCCTTTCATTTCTTCCCAAGTCGAAACTGGTCTTCCTCCATATCGCCTTGTACTAGTTTTTTTTTTTTTTTATTCAAACACCTTTACGGTGGAGGGTTCGTGGGTCCCTCATCCCTATATTTCATAAGAGGTTGAATACAGATCCTGGCCACACCCAAAAGTGGTGTGCCAACACAAAGATTAGGAGTAGAAAGCGGTCCGGATCCCACAACCCGGACCTCATCATACTCCCTTCCAAAAGACAAGATACAAATGAACAAAATCAAAAGATAAAACACTCCTTCCTTCCTCGGCAACTGTGCTACTCGTGTTCTTCCGACCGAACTCGAATGTTGGGTATTCCCATTTCTTCCATTCTAATGATGTCCTTTAGGGGTCTTGGGGCTGTTTGGGCGGAGAATTTGAGGAAGCATTGCTGGCCAAGGCCCATCTTAGCGAGCAGGTCCGCCGCTTGATTCCCCTCCCGGGGGATATAAGAGGCGCGCATGGTGTACCGGCGCTTGAAGAGGAAAATTCGCGCCATGACCCGGCGGAGATGTGCCGGTCCCCACGTAAAGCCATTCAGGAGTTTGGCGGCTTGTTCTGAGTCCGTCTCGATCCAAATGGGGTGCTCATGTACCCTCGCAAGCTCAAGTCCATGATGAGCAGCCATCAAGTCGGCCTCTAGGGCTGAGTGTGCATCAAGGGGGGTTGAGAAGGCCGCGAGCAACTTTCCGGACCAGTCGCGTACCACTCCTCCCCCTCCCGCTCTGTCCGGTGCCCCAGTTTATGCCCCGTCCGTATTGACTTTAATCCACGGGCCTTCAGGGGGGTGCCACTTAACAGACGTCACCAGTGGTCTCGGCCGTCTTGAGGCAGGGTGGCTCGGAATACTTATGCCCATTTGCACTCCCTTCTAGTGCTTCGGCTTAATGATCCCGTTAGTCATGTTATTGTAAATGTACATCTGTACTTGCCACACCACATTGTACGGTTTGAATTGGACTTGCTCATGCCGGCTTCTGTTTCGCTTTGCCCAAAGGAACCACAGGATGAGGTATGGCGTTACTCGGCAGAGATGTTTCCGGTATTGTTGTTGCGATGATGCGACCAGGTCTCAAGCCGATCCGGAATGGTGTCGTTAATCCGTAGGGGAGGTGCCGATCCCCCGAACCACCCGTCGAATTCCCGCCACACACTAGTTGCTCCCCGACCTTGGATGAAGAGGTGCTGAAGAGATTCGGTGCTAGGATTCCTTGGGCAGCATTGGCATTTTGAGGCCAAGTCAATCTTCCTCCATTGGAGTTTAGTATCAACCGGGATTCGATTCGACAGAAGGCGCCAGTTGAAGATTGCAATAGAGTTGGTTAGGCCAGCCCTCCAAATGTCTTCGAGCCCTTGTATCCTCGGTCTATGTGTGCGGATAGTGTCCCATGTTGTTGCTAGCGTAAATTCTCCGAGGCTAGAAAGGGACCACCTCGGCGTGTCTAGCTCCCCTGCAATGACCGGGGTGTCGAGGATCTGAGATATAACCTGTTGTGGTAGCCCGGCCTGGTCATGGAGTTGTTGGAGCTTGGCTTCATTCCACTCGCCATCCCTGAGGAATTCTTCGACCCCGGAAGTGTGGTTGCCTCTATCATCAAAAGTAAGGGGCCGAAGAGTAGAATCACCCACCCAAATGTCATCCCAAAAGTAGATTTCCCCTTTACCCACCACCCATCGAATGTGAGGGTTCGCCTGATGTCTTGTGCGCATGAGTCTTTTCCAAGTTGGGCTGTTATGCCCGGAGGGGTTGGCCGCAAGGGGGGAGGCCTTCTTGCAATATTTTATCATCATATATCTGGCCCAGAGTGAGCTTTGCTCTCGGAATCTCCACCATAACTCAATCCAGTGTGTTTTTTTTCCTCTCACTTGTCGATCCCCAGAAGAACCGAGCCATCTGCTGATCCAATTGTTTGAGCGCCCCGGAGGTTGGCTCGATGGCTTGGAAGATGTGGAGTGGCACCGCTTCGAGCGTACTCTTGATGAGGGTGAGTCTCCCTCCAAACGAGAGGTGGCGGTGAGCCCACCCTATGACTCTCGCGGCAAGCTTTTCCCGAAGGAACATAAACATGTCTGTACGCTTTACACCTCGATAAATAGGGACCCCGAGATAAAGGAAAGGGAAGGTACCTCGAGTGAATCCCCCTTTGGCCTGGATTAGGCCGGCACACCTCTCATGTTTTTTGGCAATGTAGAAGTTACTCTTTGCAAGATTGATCTGCTGTCCGGAGATTCCCGCGTATTCATCAAGACAAGCTCTGAGCTGCCTCAGAGGGACTTCCGCTGCTTGGGTGAAGATTACAATATCGTCGGCATAGGCGAGGTGGCTAATCTCCATGCATCCCCGAGAGGCTTTAAAGATCATCTCCTTCTTTCCTAGAATGAGTTTGTCCAGAAACTTCTGTTCACACTTGGTTGCGTAATTTGCTCTATTTCCGATGATGGAAGGCATAAATTCGAACTCTGCAAATGCTGCAATCGGGCTGAAATTGAAGCCCGAGACTGGCTCAGATATTTACAACATCACAGTCTCTCACGGTTCCAACCAACTTCAAGTTGCCGTGCCGTCTAATTCCACTTTTGGTGATCTCAAATCAGTTATTGCTCAAGAAGTTGGACTGGAGCCAGAGACCTTAAAACTCTTGTTCAGAGGTAAAGAGAAGGAAGATGATGATTGTCTCCACGAAGCTGGTGTGAAGGATGGTTCCAAAGTTTTGGCTGTGGAGGCCACGATTTCAGTGCATAAAAGCCCCGAAAAAGTGGAACCAGTTGTGGTCTCTCAAGGAGATGCAGCTGTTGCTGAAGTCAGGGAAGAGGTTGACAAGCTCACTGATCAGGTAGCCGCTTTACAAGCTGTTGTTGATGGTGGAACGAAGGTTGATGACAAGGATTTTCTTTATTTGACTGATATGCTAATGAGGCAGTTGCTCATATTGGATGGCATTGAAGCTGGAGGTACGTCGGGTGCAGAGCCTTGTCGAAACAGTGGATACACTCAAGTCAAGAAACGCTAATCACGACATCAACAATAGTAGTACTCCTGCATCTGTACCAACTCAATGTGAGACTTTTGAGCCTGGAACTGAAAATGCAAGCCCCGAGTCCAGTGAACCATCTTCAAACGGCATTATTCCATCGGACCCTCTGCATGCACCTGCCCCTGAATCTGCCTGTGCCTCAGTGATGTCTTCTACTAGTATACCAGTTCCGGTTTCCTTTCCTGACTCTACCCCTGTGCCGTCTTCTTCACCTTCCCATTTGCCATCTCCGACTAAGGTAACCGAAGGATTGGGAAAGCTATGATTAATTAGGCCGTTGCCTACATCTTATCTTAGTAAGGAGCTATTATCCATGGAGAACTCATGCATGATTTGTTCCATTGCCTTTTTGGGAGTTTTATCATGTCAATATTGCCTGTCCCTTTCTGGGTGCAAAAAAATTGATGCTATTGTGCCTAAAGAATATACCTCAACTGGTGGATAGAGAGTCATCACATTTCTTAATATTATGACTCCATGTGATACATAAATTTGATGATTTAAGGGAATGTTTGCTTTTGCTGCTTAAAAAAAAAAAAGAATGATTTTGTCCAGAGACCTTGAGAGGTAATCCGCAGCAATCACAAATAAGGAGGGTGATATTGGGTCACCTTGTCTAAGGCCGCGAGATGACTTGAAGAACCCGGATGGAACTCCATTAATTAAGACCGAAAACCAGCATGAGCCCACACACCTCTCAATCATGGAGATCCATCTGGCGGGGAAGCCCATTCGGTCCATGACCTTGATCAAAAGGGGCCACTGGACTCTGTCGTAAGCTTTAGCCATATCAATCTTGACCGCGCTCCTCGGAAGTTCATGGAACATCTCTTGCGCCAAGAGAACGTTATCATTAACCAGCCGGCCTTTCACAAACCCGCTCTGATTTGGCGCAATAACCTGAGGGAGGAGGGGAGATAATCTCCTTGTGAGGATTTTGGTGATGATCTTGTTTGAAACATTGCACAAGCTAATGGGGCGATAATCACTCCACGAGTCTGGGCCGAGCTTCTTCGGAATGAGTACGATACTCGTGGCCGTGATGCTTCGGGGTAGGTAGGCTCCCTCGAAAAATTACTGGATAGCGGTCACAACATCAAAACCGACCGTATCCCAGCAAGATTGATAGAAGGTGGCTGTGAAACCATCCGGTCCTGGGGCGCTATCTCCGGAGATGTCAAATACGGCTTTTTTCACTTCCTCTGCGCTTGGTGGATTCGGGAGGGCTTCCGCTTCGGGAGAAGGTGAGAGGCGCTGAATCAAGCCCAAATCCGGCTCCATGAGTGAGAGGGGACCCGGGGCAAGGAGGTTTTGTAAGAATTCCACGGCAGAGTTCCTGATCTCCAATTCCTCCGTGAGTTCTCTCCCCCCCACATTGATCTTGTTGTGGATGCGCATCTTTAATCTCTTTTGTTTGACCCAACTTTGATAAAATTTGGTGTTCTTGTCGCCCTCCGCAAGCCATCTAAGGGTCGCCTTTTGTCTCCAAAAGTCCTCCTCCATCTTGAGAAGTCGGATATACATGGCAATGCTACGGTTAACTTCTGCCCTGTTATCCGGGGAAGGCCTCTCCTCAAATTCTGCTTGGGCCATCGCGATTTTTTCCTCCATTTCCCTAAGGTTGTCATGAATGTTCCCGAAGACAGCCTTATTCCACTCCTTAAGGGTTTTCTTAACTCGGCCAAGCTTAATCTGAAGATTGAGAAGTCCTCCAGCCCCGGTCGGTTGGCTCCAGTCACCCCGAACCGAATCAGCAAAACCATCGTGCCTAACCCACATATTTTGAAAGCGGAACGGCCCCGTGGCCATGGTCCGATGAAACCCGAGGTAAGTTTGTTACTCTAGTCGCTTCAAAGCATTGTGCCCAACGTTCATTCACTAATACTCTATCAAGCCTCTCGAAAAGGCCATTCTTGGCCCATGTAAATTCGGAGCCATCGAACCCCGGATCAAGAACTCTGCAATCTTCGATAGCCTCCGCAAAGTCCACCATTTCAGCTTGTCGGTTAGTGTCACTACCAACTCTATCACCCGTCGAAAGGATGGTGTTGAAGTCTCCCCCAATGATCCAAGGCGAGCTTTCGGTAGCCAGTGCAATTTCCCTCATTTTGTTCCACAAATGGATCCTTTCGCCCCTTGTGCATTTAGCATAAACCGCTGAAATGCCAATGTGTCCCACAAGGCGAGGGGACTCAACCCGGCCATGGAGAACTTGATCCGTGTCGCATTCAGCACAGAATCTTGCTCCTTCTTCAGCAAACACCCATATCTTTCCATTCAGATTTGATCCTTGGAAGACGAGCCCCAAGGTCTTGGAGAACTTCTCCAGATCGGGAGCCGTTAGTGGTTCCATTAATGCAAGAAAATTAGTGGTTCGAGCTTCCTCGTTCCCAATATCGGGGTCCGGTGGAGGAGGGTCCGACATATCTAGGCCAAGGAGCGGGGGTAGGGGGTGGAAAGAGGGAGGGTTGGCTGACGCTAGCGTGTGGGGTGAAGGGCGTCCGACGGTATTGTGGATGGTGGAGTGAGGGAGGCGGGGGTTAAGTGGTGGGGGTGAGATTCCGGCGGGACAATGCGGTAGGGTGGGGGATTGTAAGAGAGAAGGAGGAGCTTCTCACTCTAGAATCAAGATCGGACTCTTTTCAATTTAATTATAAACTTGAAAATGCAGTTGTCTGCCATCAGTCCATTCTTCTTCAAGAGGATTCGTCCTCGAATCTAATTCACCAACATAAGGAGATAAATCAGAAACATTGAAAGTAGCACTTACATTAAACTCACCAGGTAAGTCTAGTTTGTAAGCATTATCATTGATTTGCAATCACTTGGAATGGTCCATCTCCTCTTAGCTGCAACTTGGGCTTTCTTTTCGAAGGAAATCTCTCCTTTCTCATATGCAACCAAACCCAATCTCCCGGCTCAAAGATGACTTGTTTCCGACCCTTGTTGGCTTGCTTTGCATATTGTTCTGTCCTCTTTTCAATGTTGAGTCTTACCCTTTCATGCAATCTTTTCACCATTTCAGCCTTAGCTTTTCCATCAAGACTTGCACGTTCTTCAATAGGTATTGGAATCAAAACTAGTGGACTCAATGGATTAAAACCATACACAACTTCAAATGGAGAAAAGTTAGTAGCAGAATGAACACTTCGATTATAAGGAAATTCAGCAAAAGGTAAGCATTCCTCCCAACTTTTCAAGTTCTTTTTAACTAAAGTTGGTAATAATTGAGACAAAGTCCTATTATCTACTTCAGTTTGTCCATCAGTTTGTGGATGACAAGTAGTAGAAAACATGAGTTTAGTTCCCAACTTATTCCACAACACACGCCAAAAATGACTTACAAATTTAGCATCTCGATCACTCACAATTGATCTAGGAACACCATGCAAACGGACAATTTCTTTAAATAACAAATCAGCAATATGAGATGCATCATCAGTTTTGTGACATGGAATAAAATGAGCCATTTTTGAAAAACCTATCAACAACAACCACAAAAACTGAATCTCTACCTCTGTTTGTTCTTGGCAAACCAATGACAAAGTCCCTTGAAATATCCTCCCAAGGTGCAATAGGAATTGGTAACGGTTTGTACAAACCATGTGGGTGTGATTTTAGACTTGGCTTGCATGCAAGTTATGCATCTTTTACAAATTCTTTCAACATCCACACGCATTTTAGGCCAAAAGAAATGTTCATGCAAAACATCCATTGTCTTATGGACTCCAAAATGCCCCATTAAACCACCACCATGAGCTTCACGTACAAGCAATTTACGCACAGAACCTTTAGGAATGCACAATGTATTTTCTCTAAACAAATAGCCATCATGCCTATAGAACTTGTCAAATGCAGCATGCTCACAAGCTAAATAGATAGAAGAAAAGTCCGGGTCATTATCATACATTTCCTTAATCTTTTTTTTTTTTTTTTTTTTTTTTTTTTTTTCAAACACCTCTACGGTGGAGGGTTCGTGGGTCCCTCATCCCTATATTTCCAAAAGTGATAATTACAAGGCGTGGCCACACCCAAAAGTGGTGTGCCGTAACAAATTCAAGAGTAGTATGCGGTCCGATCCCACAAGGTTCGGACCTCATCATACTCCTTTCCAAAATACAATTAACCAAAAAGCTAGTCACTAGTGTCTCCCATCGTCTCATGATCAACTTTGATGCCCGTCCCCGTCTAGGTTTCGGATGTGCGACACTCCCATCTCGTCCAATCTAACCAAGTCCAACAGTTCTCTCGGTGCTGAGTTGTAGTGCATTCGTAGGCCACTGTCTTGGACTAGCCCCATTTTCGCAAGGAAGTCCGCCGCTTTGTTCCCCTCCCTGTGTATGAAGGTGGCTCGGAAATTGAGATGGCGTTTGAGAATGGTTAGTTGCGCCACCGCTTGCCGAGCTAGTGCCGGGCCCCATCCTGTCCCATTGACCAATTTGATTGCTTGCTCTGCATCTGACTCAATCCAGATTGGTAGGCCGAATTCCTTGGCTATATTTAGCCCGTGAATCATGGCCAACAGCTCCGCTTCTAAAGCCGAGTGGGCTTCAAGGGGTGTGCTGACGGCGGCGAGCATCTTACCCGAGTGGTCTCGAATAATCCCTCCAGCCCCTGTTCTGCCGTTCGCTTCATTGTAGGAGCCATCCGTGTTGAGCTTTATCCACGGCTGATCCGGGGGGTTCCATTTGATTGCCATGGCTAGGGGTAGCGCCCTGATTGCCGCCGCTTGTTGGGGAATATTGATTCCAAGTTTAACTCCCTTCCAATGTTTCGGCTTCAAGCTTCCATTAGACATAGCATTTCGAATGAACATGTGGACCTGCCATACCACGTTTTGTGGTTTAAACTGTGTGCCTTGGTGGCGGCTCCTGTTTCTCTCCGACCAGATAAACCAAAGGATGAGGTATGGAGTGGCTCGGCTAAGATGTTTCTTGTTCGGCTGTTGGCACCTTCGCGCCCACACTTCGATTCTCGTAGGGATTGTGTCATTGATATGGATGCGGGGGAACGGCCCTGTGAACCAGCCGTCGAACTCACTCCATACTCTGCGAGCTCCATATCCCTGGATGAAGAGGTGTTGGAGTGACTCAGTGTTCGGTCTGTGGGGGCAGCATTGGCACTTAGAGGCTAGCTCAATCTCCCGCCACTGAAGTTTCGTGTCAACCGGTACCCGATTGGAGAGAAGCCTCCAGATAAAGATGGCTATTGAGTTGGTGAGGCCTACCTTCCAAACATCCCCCAAACCATGGATGATCGGGTTTCGTCCTCGAAGTGTGTCCCATGTCGAAGCCACCGTGAATTCCCCATGCTTAGAGAGGTTCCACCTCAGGATATCCTGTTCGTCATGGAGGATCGGTGTATTAATGATGCCATCGATAACATGCTGAGGAAGGCCGGCCTGATTGTGAAGGAGTTGAAGCTTGGGCACATCCCAACCACCATTTGTAATGAACTCCGAGACCCGGGTGGTTGGTCTTCCCCTATCATCAAGACTAAGTTCCCTCAGAGGGCTATCGCCAAGCCAAATATCATCCCAGAAGTAGATGTCCCCTTGTCCCACTAGCCATCTTATGTGCGGTTGCGCGAGGGGCCATGCTCTTGAGAGCCTTCTCCACGTAGGGCTACTCCTGCTCGGCAATCTCAAGGTGAGCGGTGTGGAGTTGGAGCAATATTTTGCCATCATGTATCTTGCCCAAAGGGAGTTTTGCTCCCGAAAGCGCCACCAAAGTTTGATATTGAAGGCGCGGAGGACCTCCATAGTTTTTCGGATCCCAAGGCCTCCTTCATCAGTGGGCCGGCACATTTGTTCCCATCCAATCCAATGGGCCCGCTTCTTTTCATTCGTAGACCCCCAAAAGAATCGGGCCATTTGTTGATCAAGTTGCTTGAGGGTACCGGCCGTGGGCTCGACGGCTTGAAAGATGTGCAAGGGGATCGCTTCAAGAGTGCTCTTAATCAACGTAAGCCTTCCTCCAAAGGATAGGTGACGGTGTGCCCATCCTGAGATCCTTCTTGCAATCTTTTCCCGTAGAAATAGGAACATGTCGGTGCGTTTGGCACCACGATAGATAGGGACTCCGAGATAGAGAAAAGGAAAGGCCCCTCTAGAGAAGCCTCCTTCCGCCTGGATCGAGTTTGCCCAATGCTCATGGGCCTCGGCAATATAGAAATTACTCTTGGCGAGGCTGACTTGTTGGCCGGAGACTCTTTCATATTTTTCGAGACAGGCTCTTAGCCGGCGCATAGGATTTGCCGCCGCTTGAGTGAAGATGATAATGTCGTCCGCATAGGCTAGATGGCTGATCTCCATGCATCTCCGGGAGGCTTTGAACGTCATGTCCTTTTGGCCGAGGATGAGCTTATCTAATGCTCGGGACAGGTAGTCCGCAGCGATTACGAACAGAGCGGGGGAGATCGGGTCTCCTTGCCGAAGTCCTCGAGTTGATCTAAAGAAGCCCGAGGGTGCCCCGTTAACAAGGACCGAGAACCAGCAATACCCAATACACCTCTCCATAAGTGAAATCCATGAATCCGGGAAACCCATACGGCGTAAAACTTTGAAGAGGAATGGCCATTGGACCCTATCATAGGCTTTAGCCATGTCAATCTTTACTGCCACATTAGGCGCTGGGGAGCATCTAGCAAGCTCATGGAACATCTCTTGAGCCAGAAGTGCGTTGTCGTTAAGGAGCCGACCTTTGACAAATCCACTTTGGTTTGGGGAGATGACCTGTGGGAGGAAAGGAGAGAGTCGAGAGGTGAGTACCATGGTAATGATCTTGTTTAGAACATTGCAGAGACTAATGGGTCGGTAGTCGGTCCATGACTCCGGCGATGCCTTCTTTGGGATAAGGACTATGCTTGTGGCCGTGATGCTCCTTGGCAGGAAGGCCCCTCTGAAGAACTGTCTGATTGCTTCCACTACCTCCGGCCCCACAATGGGCCAGCAGGCTTGATAGAAGGTGGCCGAGAAGCCGTCGGGTCCGGGTGCACTATCTCCGGAAATGCAAAAGGTGGCACTCCTGACCTCGTCCGCACTTGGAGCATCTGCGATGTCAACGAACTGCTCGGCTGAGTGGACCTGCTGGATTAGGTCGAGGTCTGGGTCTTCAAGTGTCGGATTGTTGGGGGCAAGGAGTTGTTGGAAGAACTCCACTGCGGACTTTTTAATCTCGGCTTCCTCGGTGAGCTCCTGCCCATTGGCACGAATCGAATGGATGCGGAGACGAACCCTCTTTTGTTTCACCCAGCTTTGGTAGAACCGGGTATTTTTGTCTCCCTCGGCAAGCCACCTCAAAGCTGCCTTCTGTCGCCAAAAATCTTCTTCCATTCTCAGCAGAAGGATGTACTCGGCAATGTGTTTGTTGAACGCTGTCCTGTGATCCGGAGTCGGCCTTGCTTCGAAACAAGATTGGGCCAGAGCAATTTCTTCCTCCTTTTCTTTTATATTAGCATGGATGTTCCCAAAAACCTCTTTGTTCCACTCCTTAAGGGCCTTTTTAACTCTGGCCTGCTTGATTTGAATGTTTAGGATTCCACCCGCCCCCGTGGGCTCCTCCCATGCTTTTTGCACTACGGCCATGAATCCTTCATGTCGGATCCACATGTTCTGGAACCTGAAAGCCTTGGCTCCAGCGGATGTGTTCATCTTCGTGCACCTGACAAGAATTGGTCCATGGTCCGAGGCAATCCGGGGGAGATTCGTAACCCGAGTAGCCTCGAAGGTCTTAGTCCAATCCTCGCTGACAAGCACTCTATCCAACCTTTCAAAAAGGCCATTCTTGGCCCAAGTGAATGCCGCTCCATCAAAACCAGGGTCAAGCAGCCTACAATCTTCCGTTTTTTTTTTTTTTTTTTTTTTTTTTTTTTTTTTTTTTCAAACACCTCTACGGTGGAGGGTTCGTGGGTCCCTCATCCCTATATTTCCAAAGGAGATAATTACAAGGCGTGGCCACACCCAAAAGTGGTGTGCCGTAACAAAATCAAGAGTAGTATGCGGTCCGATCCCACAAGGTTCGGACCTCATCATACTCCTTTCCAAAATACAATTAACCACAAAGCTAGTCACTATAATCTCCCATCGTCTCATGATCAACTTTGATGCCCGTCCCCGTCTAGGTTTCGGATGTGCGACACTCCCATCTCGTCCAATCTAACCAAGTCCAATAGTTCTCTCGGTGCTGAGTTGTAGTGCATTCGTAGGCCACTGTTTTGGACTAGCCCCATTTTCGCAAGGAAGTCCGCCGCTTTGTTCCCCTCCCTGTGTATGAAGGTGGCTCGGAATTTGAGTTGGCGTTTGAGAATGGTTAGTTGCGCCACCGCTTGCCGAGCGAGTGCCGGCCCCCATCCCGTCCCATTGACCAATTTGATTGCTTGCTCTGCATCTGACTCAATCCAGATTGGTAGGCCGAATTCCTTGGCTATATTTAGCCCGTGAATCATGGCCAACAGCTCCGCTTCTAACGCCGAGTGGGCTTCAAGGGGTGTGCTGACGGCGACGAGCATCTTACCCGAGTGGTCTCGAATAATCCCGCCAGCCCCTGTACTGCCGTTCGCTTCATTATAGGAGCCATCCGTGTTGAGCTTTATCCACGGCTGATCCGGGGGGTTCCATTTGATTGCCATGGCTAGGGGTAGCGCCCTGATTGCCGCCGCTTGTTGAGGAATATTGATTCCAAGTTTAACTCCCTTCCAATGTTTCGGCTTCAAGCTTCCATTAGACATAGCATTTCGAATGAACATGTGGACCTGCCATACCACGTTTTGTGGTTTAAACTGTGTGCCTTGGTGGCGGCTCCTGTTTCTCTCCGACCAAATAAACCAAAGGATGAGGTATGGAGTGGCTTGGCTAAGATGTTTCTTGTTCGGCTGTTGGCACCTTCGCGCCCACAGTTCGATTCTCGTAGGGATTGTGTCATTGATATGGATGCATGGGAACGGGCCTGTGAACCAGCCGTCGAACTCACTCCATACTCTGCGAGCTCCATATCCCTGGATGAAGAGGTGTTGGAGTGACTCAGTGTTCGGTCTGTGGGGGCAGCATTGGCACTTAGAGGCTAGCTCAATCTCCCGCCACTGAAGTTTCGTGTCAACCGGCACCCGATTGGAGAGAAGCCTCCAGATAAAGATGGCTATTGAGTTGGTGAGGCCTACCTTCCAAACGTCCCCCAAACCATGGATGATCGGGTTTCGTCCTCGAAGTGTGTCCCATGTCGAAGCCACCGTGAATTCCCCATGCTTAGAGAGGTTCCACCTCGGGATATCCTGTTCGTCATGGAGGATCGGTGTATTAATGATGCCATCGATAACATGCTGAGGGAGGCCGGCCTGATTGTGAAGGAGTTGAAGCTTGGGCACATCCCAACCACCATTTGTAATGAACTCCGAGACCCGGGTGGTTGGTCTTCCCCTATCATCAAGACTAAGTTCCCTCAGAGGGCTATTGCCAAGCCAAATGTCATCCCAGAAGTAGATGTCCCCTTGTCCCACTAGCCATCTCATGTGCGGTTGCGCGAGGGGCCATGCTCTTGAGAGCCTTCTCCACGTAGGGCTACTCCTGCTCGGCAATCTCAAGGTGAGCGGTGTGGAGTTGGAGCAATATTTTGCCATCATGTATCTTGCCCAAAGGGAGTTTTGCTCCCGAAATCGCCACCAAAGTTTGATATTGAAGGCGCGGAGGACCTCCATAGTTTTTCGGATCCCAAGGCCTCCTTCATCAGTGGGCCGGCACATTTGTTCCCATCCAATCCAATGGGTCCGCTTCTTTTCATTCGTAGACCCCCAAAAGAATCGGGCCATTTGTTGATCAAGTTGCTTGAGGGTACCGGCCGTGGGCTCGACGGCTTGAAAGATGTGCAAGGGGATCGCTTCAAGAGTGCTCTTAATCAACGTAAGCCTTCCTCCAAAGGATAGGTGACGGTGTGCCCATCCTGAGATCCTTCTTGCAATCTTTTCCCGTAGAAAGAGGAACATGTCCGTGCGTTTGGCACCACGATAGATAGGGACTCCGAGATAGAGAAAAGGAAAGGCCCCTCTAGAGAAGCCTCCTTCCGCCTGGATCGAGTTTGCCCAATGTTCATGGGCCTCGGCAATATAGAAATTACTCTTGGCGAGGCTGACTTGTTGGCCGGAGACTCTTTCATATTTTTCGAGACAGGCTCTTAGCCGGAGCATAGGATTTGCCGCCGCTTGAGTGAAGATGATAATGTCGTCCGCATAGGCTAGATGGCTGATCTCCATGCATCTCCGGGAGGCTTTGAACGTCATGTCCTTTTGACCGAGGATGAGCTTATCTAATGCTCGGGACAGGTAGTCCGCAGCGATTACGAACAGAGCGGGGGAGATCGGGTCTCCTTGCCGAAGTCCTCGAGTTGATCTAAAGAAGCCCGAGGGTGCCCCGTTAACAAGGACCGAGAACCAGCAATACCCAATACACCTCTCCATAAGTGAAATCCATGAATCCGGGAAACCCATACGGCGTAAAACTTTGAAGAGGAATGGCCATTGGACCCTATCATAGGCTTTAGCCATGTCAATCTTTACTGCCACATTAGGTGCTGGGGAGCATCTAGCAAGCTCATGGAACATCTCTTGGGCCAGAAGTGCGTTGTCGTTAAGGAGCCGACCTTTGACAAATCCACTTTGGTTTGGGGAGATGACCTGTGGGAGGAAAGGAGAGAGTCGAGAGGTGAGTACCTTGGTAATGATCTTGTTTAAAACATTGCAGAGACTGATGGGTCGGTAGTCGGTCCATGACTCCGGCGATGCCTTCTTTGGGATAAGGACTATGCTTGTGGCCGTGATGCTCCTCGGCAGGAAGGCCCCTCTGAAGAACTGTCTGATTGCTTCCACTACCTCCGGCCCCACAATGGGCCAGCAGGCTTGATAGAAGGTGGCCGAGAAGCCGTCGGGTCCGGGTGCACTATCTCCGGAAATGCAAAAGGTGGCACTCCTGACCTCGTCCGCACTTGGAGCATCTGCGATGTCAGCGAACTGCTCGGCTGAGTGGACCTGCTGGATTAGGTCGAGGTCTGGATCTTCAAGTGTCGGATTGTTGGGGGCAAGGAGTTGTTGGAAGAACTCCACTGCGGACTTTTTAATCTCGGCTTCCTCGGTGAGCTCCTGCCCATTGACACGTATTGAATGGATGCGGAGACGAACCCTCTTTTGTTTCACCCAGCTTTGGTAGAACCGGGTATTTTTGTCTCCCTCGGCAAGCCACCTCAAAGCTGCCTTCTGTCGCCAAAAATCTTCTTCCATTCTCAGCAAAAGGATGTACTCGGCAATGTGTTTGTTGATCGCTGTCCTGTGATCCGGAGTCGGCCTTGCTTCGAAACAAGATTGGGCCAGAGCAATTTCTTCCTCCTTTTCTTTTAGATTAGCATGGATGTTTCCAAAAACCTCTTTGTTCCACTTCTTAAGGGCCTTTTTAACTCTGGCCTGCTTGATTTGAATGTTTAGGATTCCACCCGCCCCCGTGGGCTCCTCCCATGCTTTTTGCACTACGGCCATGAATCCTTCATGTCGGATCCACATGTTCTGGAACCTGAAAGCCTTGGCTCCAGCGGATGTGTTCATCTTCGTGCACCTGACAAGAATTGGTCCATGGTCCGAGGCAATCCGGGGGAGGTTCGTAACCCGAGTAGCCTCGAAGGTCTTAGTCCAATCCTCGCTGACAAGCACTCTATCCAACCTTTCAAAAAGGCCATTCTTGGCCCAAGTGAATGCCGCTCCATCAAAACCAGGGTCGAGCAGCCTACAATCTTCCGTTGCCTCCGCAAAATCTACCATCTCGGCTTGCCGGTTGGTATCACTTCCGACTCTGTCTTGGTGAGATAGCATGGTGTTGAAATCGCCACCGATGATCCAAGGTGTTCCCTCAAGAGGCCCGGCAATCTCTCTCATCTTGTCCCATAAGTGATGTCTTTCAGCCCTTGTACATTTGGCGTACACGGCTGAGATGGCCACCGGCCTAGCAAGGCGGTGGGATTTGAGGTACCCGTGAAGAATTTGTTCCGAGTCAACCTCAATATCAAAAGTGGACCCCTCTTCCGCAAACATCCAAATCTTCTCGTTCGTGTTCGAACCAATGAAGGACAGCCCCAAGGCCTTAGAGAAACGGTCCGGGTCCGGTTGTGTGAGCGGTTCCATTATTGCAAGAAATAAAACATTATGACAACCAATTAGTCTTTTCAGAACGTTTTGAGTGGGCGCATTCGCGATCCCCCTCACGTTCCAAAACATGAGATTGTACGACATTATTAACAAGAAGGGTGCGTACCCAAAGAGGTTGAAGGCCCTCCTTGATAGTCAGTACGGTGTTGCTCATTGTTCGGAGCGACCTCCTCGGCGTCCTCGGCCGAACTGTTGCCTCCTAACTTCTCGGCCCCCACGTGCAATTCCATAAGGTCTTCGTCCGCATCCCCACAATTCTCAACATCAAATTCTCCGTTCTCCATGAGAGTATAATATTGGTTAGTGCTCATGTGGTTCTTTGCCGAGAAGAACCCACGCCCCCTTGTCAAAGCATGGCGCGCGCCTCCTCTCGGATTCCCTCGCCGAACTGGTGAGACCAAGCTCCTCGCATTGGGGGAGCCCCACTCCACGTCCATGTTCCCACGTGGTGTTGGTGGTTCGGTGGTGGGATGCAATGGATTCCCCCGGTTCGGTGGGGACTTCCCAATCTCGATCCCGGCAATGAGCCCGGCAATCTGAGTTCCGGAGCTCGGACCGCTCCCCAAAGTAGAGTCACCCTTGGAGTTCGGTCCCTCCCAGGAAGTATCACCGGAGTCCTCCCCATTTGTTTTGTTATTGTTTGGTCGATCACCGGCCTTGCCTTGCTTCTTCCCCTGATGTTTCCATTCGTTGGAGCTGGAGGCATTCTTCCCCATATCTTGCTTCCCCTTCTCGGTCTGTCTCTCGGGTTGTGGCTGTTTTGGCGGGCCGTTGTGGTAGTTTCTCTTTGGCGGCCGTTCCTTCTTGCCCGTCGCATAGCACACCTCACTTGCATGGCCGACATGTTTGCATTCTCGGCAATATGATGGTATCTTATCCCATCGGACTCGCTGCACCGTTTCTCGCCCACCAAGATCGAGGATTATCTCTTCGGTAGGTGGTTTTGTGATGTCTATCTCGACGCAAATTCGGGCAAATGAAAGCCGAGTCTTGTTTGCCGTGGCTCGATCAATTTGTATTGGATTGCCGAGAAGCTTGCCGATGGCGAATAAGGCGGATTGGTCGAAAAGATGAATGGGGAGGCCAATTAGGTTGCACCAAATTGCCGCAATGGGGGACTCGCAGTAAGCATCAAAGTCCGGGGACCATTTGAAGACCCTCATCGGGTGTCGGTCAATGAGCCAAACGGGCGTACCCGTTGGGCCTCCAAGGATTCGGGCATAGTCCGCCAAGTCCTCGCATTGAATGAGAATATGTTTAGCATTAATGTACTTCCAACTAAATCCACACCGAAGTTTAATATTATCGAGGGTCTTTTGGATTTGCAGTCCCGTAGGGATAGAGTGAGAGAACTTACCCACAATGGCGTGTCCCATGCTCTCAGCAAGCTTTTGAGTTTCCGCTCCGGAGAAGTAAATGGCCGGGATGCCGTCGGACACTGAAGCAAATCCAATGTTCTGGAGCTTATCCGGTTCAAAGGCTTGGGGGCCGGTAGGGTCAGTCGAGCCTTTGAGCATGTCCGCCATCGTTTTCGGCCGACCGGGGTGGCTTGCGGCGCCTTCACCCCGGCCTTGTAGAGTGTTACTCGCCAAGCCCGACGGGGTACCCTTAAGCAAGTCCGCCATCGATTTCGGCCACGGCGAGGGCCCCGGTGTAGCTTCTACCCCCCCAAGTTGATTAACTACATTCGGCCCTTGTGTTGCGGCATCCGTCGCGGACTTAGGTGTGTTTCCATTTCTCTTCGGATTGTTGAGTTCGGCTTCTCCATTCTCGGTGTGGATCTTCTCGGCACCTACGTTGCCGTTGTGTGCCCTTCTCGGCTTTTCCATTCTCGGCTTTTCGGCTTTTTCTTTCTCGGTGTGGATCTTCTCGGCTTTTTCCTTCTCGGTGAGGATCTGTTCGGCATCATCCATAGGCGTATCGTTGGGTGTTGGTGTGTCTCTTGTCACTGCAACCATCTCGGCACTAGGCGTGGTCTTGTTCGTCGTCTCGATAAAAGGCTTTTCTCGGTAGACGTTAGGGTTCGACTTCGGTCGCGGCTGGCCGAGCTCCGCACTGTAATGTTCCGAACTAGCCTCAAACGTAGCTCGGAGCTTGCTAGTTCGTCCTCGTTCGAGAGGGGGAAAGTCCTCAAGAGAGGGTTCATTCCCATCCCGAGGTGTGTGTGTGACACTTTGCATGCATCCCGAAGAGTTTAGGGGGAACTCCAGTGGTTTGTGACCGGCCGTAATGAGAGGTTGCGCAACCAATGTGTCTAGCATCTCCGCCGAGTCCAAGGCGGCTAAGTGGATGATTTCGGCCTTTGTTGGTTGCGTTGGGGCCTCCACGACAATCGTCTCACGTGAGCTCTTGGGACGGAAAGGAGTTAGCCCACTTTCGGAAGGAGGTTTTGGTCTCCAAGCCAATTCGGGAAAGTTGGGTTGCTGCAAAAAGGAGCTAGATTTTTGTTGTTTTGGGGGCTCAACGGATGCATTGGGGCCAGCATCACGTGGTGTTCCGAAGTGGCAAGGCGCCAAGGAACTTTCGGAAAGTGATTTTGTTGTTGTGCCCATTTCGGGCAAGTTGACTATCGCGTCCACCAAGGCCTTTTGACCCATGCTAGAGCCATCTCTCTCCGAGCAGCCATCATGTGGGGGGGTTGTGCTCTCCTCCGTCACCGGTCCCCGCGTTTGCGCCGGCCGCAAGGTCATCGGCCGGAGCGTTGCCAACAGTTCTGGCGCCGGCAAGTTCTTCATTAATCTTAGCTTCATCTTCACCGTTGGGATTAGGGGAGGGCTCCATCGACGTCGGGAAGATGGGGCCTTTGCATTTTGGACTTCCGACCGGCGAGCTCCCTTCGGCCCCGAAATCAATCTTCTTCCTAAGTTGCTTGTCCTCCGGCATCGGTGAGGGTACGAACCTTTTCCGACCAGTGCCTTTGGTGGGAGGGGCTGGTGTACTTTTCCGTGCCTTCACCTTCATTTTCAAAGTTTTCCTCGCCACTTTCTTGCAGGGAAAAATTATGGAGGGAGACTCCTCCGACGTGAAAGTCATTGGCTGGTCCGAGAGAGGGTCCTCGGCCGACCGGAGGACCATTAGCTGGTCCGAGATGGTGCGCGGTTCTTCGGACTCCGGGGGGGGATCCGGCAGGAGCTCCGGCATGATCGAGAGAGTGAGTCGAGTCACCAGCCGCTCCGGAGCTTTGTTCGTGCCTTAGCCAAAGGAGTGGGTTGGTTGGTGAGAGTCCGAGGTCGGGAGGGGGTGGTGGGTGGCTGGTGGAGCGGGGGCGTGAGGGGGACCGTCGACAGTGGTGAGCCGAGTGAGAATGGGGTAGGCGGCGATGTGGGAACTCAAAACGTGGTGGGGGATTCTAGAGAGAAGGGAGAGCGTCTCTCTCTAACTTACAATTCTGCATTTCCTACAATCTTCCGTTGCCTCCGCAAAATCTACCATCTCGGCTTGCCGGTTGGTATCACTTCCGACTCTGTCTTGGTGAGATAGAATGGTGTTGAAATCGCCACCGATGATCCAAGGTGTTCCCTCAAGAGGCCCGGCAATCTCTCTCATCTTGTCCCATAAGTGATGTCTTTCAGCCCTTGTACATTTGGCGTACACGGCTGAGATGGCCACCGGCCTAGCAAGGCGGTGGGATTTGAGGTACCCGTGAAGAATTTGTTCCGAGTCAACCTCAATATCAAAAGTGGACCCCTCTTCCGCAAACATCCAAATCTTCCCGTTCGTGTTCGAACCAATGAAGGACAGCCCCAAGGCCTTAGAGAAACGGTCCGGGTCCGGTTGTGTGAGCGGTTCCATTATTGCAAGAAATAAAACATTATGACAATCAATAAGTCTTTTCAGAACGTTTTGAGTGGGCGCATTCGCGATCCCCCTCACGTTCCAAAACATGAGATTGTACGACATTATTAACAAGAAGGGTGCGTACCCAAAGAGGTTGAAGGCCCTCCTTGATAGTCAGTGCGGTGTTGCTCTTTGTTCGGAGCGACCTCCTCGGCGTCCTCGGCCGAACTGTTGCCTCCTAACTTCTCGGCCCCCACGTGCAATTCCATGGGGTCTTCGTCCGCATCCCCACAATTCTCAACATCAAATTCTCCGTTCTCCATGAGAGAATAATATTGGTTAGTGCTCATGTGGTTCTTTGCCGAGAAGAACCCACGCCCCCTTGTCAAAGCATGACGCGCGCCTCCTCTCGGATTCCCTCGCCGAACTGGTGAGACCAAGCTCCTCGCATTGGGGGAGCCCCACTCCACGTCCATGTTCCCACATGGTGTTGGTGGTTCGGTGGTGGGATGCAATGGATTCCCCCGGTTCGGTGGGGACTTCCCAATCTCGATCCCGACAATGAGCCCGGCATTTTGAGTTCCGGAGCTCGGTCCGCTCCCAAAAGTAGAGTCACCCTTGGAGTTCGGTCCCTCCCAGGAAGTACCACCGGTATCCTCCCCATTTGTTTTGTTATTGTTTGGTCGATCACCGGCCTTGCCTTGCTTCTTCCCCTGATGCTTCCATTCATTGGAGCTGGAGGCATTCTTCCCCATATCTTGCTTCCCCTTCTCGGTCTGTCTCTCAGGTTGTGGCTGTTTTGGCGGGCCGTTGTGGTAGTTTCTCTTTGGCGGCCGTTCCTTCTTGCCCGTCGCATAGCACACCTCACTTGCATGGCCGACATGTTTGCATTCTTGGCAATATGATGGTATCTTGTCCCATCGGACTCGCTGCACCGTTTCTCGCCCACCAAGGTCGAGGATTATCTCTTCGGTAGGTGGTTTTGTGATGTCTATCTCGACGCAAATTCGGGCAAATGAAAGCCGAGTCTTGTTTGCCGTGGCTCGATCAATTTGTATTGGATTGCCGAGAAGCTTGCCGATGGCGAATAAGGCGGATTGGTCGAAAAGATGAATGGGGAGGCCAATTAGGTTGCACCAAATTGCCGCAATAGGGGACTCGCAGTAAGCATCAAAGTCCGGGGACCATTTGAAGACCCTCATCGGGTGTCGGTCAATGAGCCAAACGGGCGTACCCCTTGGGCCTCCAAGGATTCGGGCATAGTCCGCCAAGTCCTCGCATTGAATGAGAATATGTTTAGCATTAATGTACTTCCAACTAAATCCACATCGAAGTTTAATATTATCGAGGGTCTTTTGGATTTGCAGTCCCGTAGGGATAGAGTGAGAGAACTTACCCACAATGGCGTGTCCCATGCTCTCAGCAAGCTTTTGAGTTTCCGCTCCGGAGAAGTAGATGGCCGGGATGCCGTCGGACACTGAAGCAAATCCAATGTTCTGGAGCTTATCCGGCTCAAAGGCTTGAGGGCCGGTAGGGTCAGTCGAGCCTTTAAGCATGTCCGCCATCGTTTTCGGCCGACCGGGGTGGCATGAGGCGCCTTCACCCCGGCCTTGTAGAGTGTTACTCGCCGAGCCCGACGGGGTACCCATAAGCAAGTCCGCCATCGATTTCGGCCACGGCGAGGACCCCGGGGTAGCTTCTACCCCCCCAAGTTGATTAACTACATTCGGCCCTCGTGTTGCGGCATCCGCCGTGGACTTAGGTGTATTTCCATTTCTCTTCGGATTGTTGAGTTCGGCTTCTCCGTTCTCGGTGTGGATCTTCTCGGCACCTACGTTGCCGTTGTGTGCCCTTCTCGGCTTTTCCATTCTCGGCTTTTCGGCTTTTTCTTTCTCGGTGTGGATCTTCTCGACTTTTTCCTTCTCGGTGAGGATCTGTTCGGCATCATCCATAGGCGTATCGTTGGATGTTGGTGTGTCTCTTGTCACTGCAACCATCTCGGTACTAGGCGTGGCCTTGTTCGTCGTCTCGATAAAAGGCTTTTCCCGGTAGTCGTTAGGGTTCGACTTCGGTCGCGGCTGGCCGAGCTCCGCACTGTAATGTTCCGAACTAGCCTCAAACGTAGCTCGGAGCTTGCTAGTTCGTCCTCGTTCGAGAGGGGGGAAGTCCTCAAGAGAGGGTCCATTCCCATCCCGAGGTGTGTGTGTGACACTTTGCATGCATCCCGAAGAGTTTAGAGGGAACTCTGGTGGTTTGTGACCGGCCGTAATGAGAGGTTGCGCAACCAATGTGTCTAGCATCTCCGCCGAGTCCAAGGCGGCTAAGTGGATGATTTCGGCCTTTTTTGGTTGCGTTGGGGCCTCCACGACAATCATCTCACGTGAGCTCTTGGAACGGAAAGGAGTTAGCGCACTTTCGGAAGGAGGTTTTGGTCTCCAAGCCAATTCGGGAAGGTTGGGTTGCTGCAGAAAGGAGCTAGATTTTTGTTGTTTTGGGGGCTCAACGGATGCATTGGGGCCAGCATCACGTGGTGTTCCGAAGTGGCAAGGCGTCAAGGAACTTTCGGAAAGTGATTTTGTTGTTGTGCCCATTTCGGGCAAGTTGACTAGCGCGTCCACCAAGGCCTTTTGACCCATGCTAGAGCCATCTCTCTCCAAGCAGCCATCATGTGGGGGGTTGTGCTCTCCTCCGTCACCGGTCCCCGCGTTTGCGCCGGCCGCAAGGTCATCGGCCGAAGCGTTGCCAACAGTTCCGGCGCCGGCAAGTTCTTCATTAATCTTAGCTTCATCTTCACCGTTGGGATTAGGGGAGGGCTCCATCGACGTCGGGAAGATGGGGCCTTTGCATTTTGGACTTCCGACCGGCGAGCTCCCTTCGGCCCCGAAATCAATCTTCTTCCTAAGTTGCTTGTCCTCCGGCATCGGTGAGGGTACGAACCTTTTCCGACCAGTGCCTTTGGTGGGAGGGGCTGGTGTACTTTTCCGTGCCTTCACCTTCATTTTCAAAGTTTTCCTCGCCATTTTCTTGCAGGGAGAAATTATGGCGGAAGACTCCTCCGACGTGAAAGTCATTGGCTGGTCCGAGAGAGGGTCCTCGGCCGACCGGAGGACCATTAGCTGGTCCGAGATGGTGCGCGGTTCTTCGGACTCCGGGGGGGGATCCGGCGGGAGCTCCGGCATGATCGAGAGAGCGAGTCGAGTCACCAGCCGCTCCGGAGCTTTGTTCGTGCCTTAGCCAATGGAGTGGGTTGGTTGGTGAGAATCCGAGGTCGGGAGGGTGGTGGGTGGCTGGTGGAGCGGGGGCGTGAGGGGGACCGTCGACGGTGGAGAGCCGACTGAGAATGGGGGTAGGCGGCGATGTGGGAACTCAAAACGTGGTGGGGGATTCTAGAGAGAAGGGAGAGCGTCTCTCTCTAACTTACCATTCTCTCTCTAACTTATCATCCTATTTCCAGAAAAAAATCATACATACATTTCCTTAATCGACTCAAAACCAAGCAACTTAGAACTCAAAGTAGTGATCAAAATATACCTCCGAGACAATGCATCAGCCACAATGTTTTCTTTTCCCTTTTTGTATTTGATTACATAGGGAAATGATTCAATGAATTCCACCCACTTAACATGTCTCTTGCTAAGCTTACCTTGACCTTTCAAGTACTTGAGAGATTCATGATCCGTATGAATTACAAACTCTCTAGGCCACAAGTAATGCTGCCATGTTTCCAAAGCTCTAACCAAAGCATATAACTCCTTGTCATACATTGGATAGTTCAATTGAGCTCCTTTCAACTTTTCGCTAAAGTAAGTGATTGGCTTTCCATCCTGCAACAAAAACAGCTCCTATGCCTACTCCAGATTCATCACATTCAAGCTCAAACGTGTTATCAAAGTTAGGCAAAGAAAGAATTGGTGCAGTTGTACGTTTTTCTTTAAGGAGATTAAAAGCATGCTCTTGTTTTTCTCCCCAATAAAAACAAACATCCTTTTTCACAATTTCATTCAAAGGTGCAATGTTGAGCGTCCCCCGAAGAGGAATTACAATAATGTAACACCGAGACAGCCACACCATGAGAGTCAAGGGGGAAGGGACAAAACGGAACAACCAAAGGAAATGGCTACCACTAACGAGTGGAAACATCAAAAGAAAAACAAAACGGAACAGCCAAAGGCCGGATCCTCGGCTAATGGCTCTGAGCCGAGGGAGTGGTCGGGTCCGGACATCATGGGCGAAGTGCATGGTAACTTTGACCTGGCTCCGGTTGCAAGCGTCCATGAAGGTGGTGAGAGTTCCTATGGCCGAGAAACCTTCGATAAAACCGTCGGAGTGCTTGCTAGCTCTACCCATCGTGGCGGTGAATTCCATGGAGCCACGAACAGGTACACGCCCTCACGACGAGGAGCGTTCACTTGTTGGAGAGGGGGCGCACGGGGAGCGGCAAGGGGCCGAGGGTCCCAAGCAGCCCGAAATGTCCTAAGCTCCAACCAATACTATTCTCTCATGGAGAATGAAGATTTCTTAGAAGATGATGATGAACTGGAGGGGGATGGAGATAAAGAGGGGATTCCCCGAACCATCCCTTTTGCCGATGGGGAAGATCCCATGCTCATGCATGAGGAGGAATGCCTAGGAGAGGAACGACTACGAATGGAGGAATTTCAGGGGGACCTCTCACGGTCACCGGGTAAGATACTTCCCCATTAATCATGTCTGTCAACTTTATGTTTTGGAACGTTTTTTTTTTTTTTTTTTTTTTTTTTTTTTTTTTTTTTTTTTTTTTTTAAAAACACCCCGAGGGGCGGAGGGTTGAGGCGGACCCACACCTGTGCATTACCAAAAACCAATCAAAACAGCCAACCATACACCGAGTCGCCCAAAAGTGACGACTCGCCAAGACATGACAAATTAGAGTACAAAGAGGGCCTCCCTAGCGACTAGGATGGTCATCTATCTACTCTCAAAATTCCTATTACAATTTGATGCAACCTTTGCATCCCCAACGACCTTTGTCCATCACCTAGTTAAGGCCCACAATAGGGATACCTCCGCAAGGGACATGCCCTCCTGGGTCAAGGACCTCGATGGTGCCCTCTATCTCCCGGTTGGGGGGCCCACATGCGACACTCATGGAGCAAATGCTCGAGTCATTCGCACCCGATGGGACACTCCCAAATGTCACCGTAGCAACATTCTCCTTCAAATGCCAATCATCACCGTTTGGAGCCTTGGTGTGCATACCGCCCTCATGTATCTTTCCCTTCCTCTTCCTCAACACCAATTGGAAGCCATCCTTGTCCACACTTGGGTGACTCCTACTAGCCACCCTTGGCTTTGCCGATCCCGCACCCGATGTACCCTCAAAGTTCTCCGCATGGTTGTTACAATCTTTGGCTTTATCCAATTGTCCAAAGGACGGTGGGGTGCCGGACCAAGCATCCGCCTTTGGACGCCACTCACGGCGGATGATCTTGGCGGGATGGCTCGAGTGGTTCTCCTTGGATGGTGCTCGGCGCTCCTTGTCTCTACCCCGAGCCTTTCTTCCTGTTGCATGGCAATCCTCTTTCTCATGCCCAACATGTTTACAATTAGCACAGAAAAGTGGAATACGGTCCCATGCCACTTTGTACCGTGAATCTTTGCCTCGGATATTAAGGATGATCTCTTTCGTCGGAGGAATAGAGATGTCAATCTCTATGCAAATCCTCGCGAAGGAGAGTCGGTTTTGATGGATTGTAGCATGATCGGCTTGTAGTGGCTTGCCTAGTAGTTTACCAATCGCCATGAGAGCCGATTCCTCATAAAGATGCGCCGGGATTCCCATGATGTTGCACCAAACGGCAACAACCGGCGACTCGAAGAAGGTATCAAAGTCCGGCGCCCACTTAAACACCCTCATCGGGTGGATCGCAACAAACCAAATGGGGTTCCCATTGGGGCCATTTAAGACCTTAGCATAGTCGGCCATCGCTTGGAATTGAATTAAGATATGCTTAGCGTTCAAGTATTTCCAAGTAAAAGAACCCACAAACCCCAAACCTCCAAGGCTTTTTTGAATTTGGGAGGAGGATGGGAGCGAGTGTGAGAACTTTCCAACGACGGCTAGCCCTAGCTTCTCCGAGAGGTCGTCCGTTTCTGAATCGGAGAAGGTAAGGGTTGGTGTGCCATCAAAGCATCCGGCCTTCCCCACGGCTTTAATCTTGGTGTCATCCAAAGGTATTGGCTCGGCCTTAAAGGCCTTGAACGTGGCTGATTCTCCTTCCACGCTCCCCGACCCCTTTTGGGGGTGGGGTAATTTCGCCCCCTTCCAAGCTCCCGCCGGCGGCACCAGGTTTTTCCGGCGAGTTTTCCGGCCGCTGTGCGTCGGGGGTCCGGTCCCCTTTGTGTTCTTCATGACCGATTGGTATGGGAGGAGGGTGTGTGGCACATGGAGTAGAATTTGAATTCAAATTGCCACTTACCCAAAGAGAGCCAACACTTCCTTCCCCATGCAAAGTAAGCTTTGTCTTTTCCCTCATTTGTGAGTCACATGCATCCAACTCCTCACATGTCACCCCCACATCAAGACAAGGATGCACATGCTCCCTTGTACCTTCCACATGCTGATGGTTGACCAGCACCATCTCCTTGGCTGTTACATCACCGTTCCGGCTGGCCGGCGCCGGCGAAGTTCCGGCTACCCCCTCAAAATCGGAGTCCTCTAAATCACACGTTGGTGTACTCCCCTCGTTTATTTGAGCTGATGCGTTCAGCACCTCCCCAACACAAGCTTGTTCAACCTCCGGCGACCCCCTCCCTTCACCCAGATTTGATGTCGACTCCTGCTTCGGTTCATCTACCTCCCGGGAGCTGGGTTTGAATGGGGGGTCCACTAGGTCATCGTCCGAGATTCCGGCAGCAAAATACCGCTCATGGTCGAGAAGGAGTAAGTGACCCGTAGCTGTTTCGAAGGGGCCCGGCTTCGCCATTTGAGCAAACGTTCTCCTCGGATACCCATCGGAAGGCAGCTCTCCTTCCGGCGACGCCGTCCCCTCATCATTTTTTCCGGCGAGTAGCTCCTCGGCCATTTCGAAGATCATTTTCTTCTTGATTCGACTAACCCCCGAAATAGTCTCAAGGCCTGCGCGTTTTTTTTTTTTTTTTTTTTTTTTTTTTTTTTTTTTCATAGTGTTCAAACCATTCATTTCAATCTCAGTTTGGTCTGTTCAAATTTGAAGTTTAGAGGAATTCAAGAGACAGAGAAATGAAACATGATTACATTGGACATGCTGTTATGAGTCTTATGACATGAATGCCAATCAAAGTACAACTGCAGAGCTGATAACGATCGGATAAAAATCCTCTCTTCTTCATTACGGAAGTTCAGCCAAAAGTACTCTTCCCATCTGGATACGCACAACTTCAGCCGAATGTCTCGATGAGGAAACCCTTGTAGATGCTCATGAACTTGGCTACAAATGCTTCAAGGTGAAATATTGCTTTCTGTCCAAGACGCAACCTATGTTCATAATAAGCTGCCCAATGAGAGATCTCATGCTTGAGCTCAGAGTCCAATTTCTTCAGCAGTTCATAAAGCAATCTCTTTAAAATGATTTCTGGAGGGATACAATTAACAAGTAACTCATATAGCTTTCCACGGACCTCAAACAACCTTTTAGGACTCTGCTCCTTAAATATGCTTGATGCTATTTCAGAAACATATTCCTCCCAATCCATAGGTGGTATAGCTTGGTTGGATGTAAAAGGATACTGTTGGACACGACAAGTCTCAAATAACAGTATTGCCCTCCTCAGGCTTCGATTAGATTGATGTGCTATCCGGTCAGCAAATCCAGGAGGAAGTTGCAATGATTCCTTCTTGCCAATAAATTCCAACACCTTCATGATCTCTCCTTCCGTCGGTGCATTTATACGCATGTTCAGACAACGAGAGCGGATGGCTTCAGAGACCTTGGAAGAGCTATTACAGCAGAGAATTAGGCGGCAAGATGCACTATATTTCTCCATCGTTCTTCGCAGAGAGTGCTGGGCTTCCCTTGAGAGTTTGTCAACCTCATTCAACACTAGAACTTTGAAACCCTTCCTTCCCTTGACGTCAATTGGTCGGTTCTTTGCCATTTCCTTAATAATCTCTTGAACCACATACCGGTCCTGAAATCCCGCATCGCTGGGATTCAGTTCAACATGGTGTGTGCTTGATACTGTTGTAAGCTCTACATCAATTGCTCTCGACCCAGCATCAACTCTCCAAGCTTTGTTTTCCACTTTAACCTTGTCAGCTCCGGGGCCAAAGATTTGTCTGAGAAGGGCCATGATAAGGGTTTTTTTACCCGACCCGGATGGCCCATAGAATAGGAGATGAGGACAATCCTGCTCAGTCACCAGTTTCTTCAGATTTTGGGCAATATCTTCGTGGACCAGAACCTTGTCTAGGGTTTTGGGACGATATTTATCCACCCACAACATTTCTTCTTCGAATTGAATAAGCACTTGCTTCTCCTCTTTAAAGATCTACACACGCACACAATCAGAGAAGAGTGATTGTGGAAAAGCTACTATGCGGGGTGGGGCATAGTCGTGGAGAGGAGGGGAAAGGCCTGCGCGTTTCAGCTCACTTCGGCCTCTCTCGGGGAAAGGAGTCCCGGCCCTCTTTGTCTTTGGCCGTGGGATGAGAGGGAGATTCCGTTCCGGCGAGTGAGGAGATTGGGTCGTGTGAGATGAGACCGTAGCAGCCTCAACCGCCGGTTCACCACCGGACTTCACCATGTGTCGGATGCAACAATCACATTTCACCTCCCTCAAAGGGGAGGGAGGGAGAGAGGGCGGATTCTAGTGAGAAGGGAGAGCGTCTCTCTCTTATGTTTTGGAACGTTAGGGGAGTTGCTAACGCGCCTACCCAAAATGTTCTTAAAAGATTAATTAAGACTCATAATATTCACTTTCTTGCAATAATGGAGCCGCTCACAAGCCCTAACCCGGAGAAGTTCTCAAAGGCTTTGGGGCTGGCTTTCCAAGGCTCGAATAGAAATGGGAAGATCTGGGTGTTTGTTGAGGAAGGGGCCAGCTTCGTGGCCGAGAGAGATACGGATCAGGCCCTATCCGGCCGCTTTGGATCTCCTCGCCTTGCTAGCCACTTGTGTGTCTCGGCGATTTACGCAAAATGCACGAGGACAAACGACTTCATATATGGGATGAATTGAGGGAGTGCTCTATACTTTTGGAGGGTACACCCTGGATGATTGGAGGGGACTTCAATACCATTCTCCATCCGCGAGACAGAGTAGGGAGTGACACAAACCGCCAAGCTGAAATGGTGGACTTTGCGGAGGCCATTGAGGACTGCAGGATACTAGACCCGGGATTTGATGGGTCGGAGTTCACGTGGGCCAAGAATGGCCTTTTTGAAAGATTGGATAGAATCCTTGTGAACGAACGATGGGCACAAACCTTGGAAACTACTCGGGTGACGAACCTGCCCCGGATTGCCTCGGACCACGGGCCTGTGTTGGTAAGATGCAAAGTGACAAGCAACAACAGCGGGGGTAGGCCATTCAGGTTCCAAAACATGTGGGTTAGGCATGAGGGATTTGAGGACCTTGTTCGGGGAGATTGGAGCCAACCGACGGAGTTCGAAGGCCTCCTCAATTTCCAAATCAAACTTGCTCGACTAAAGAGAATCCTAAAGGTGTGGAACAAGGAGACCTTTGGGAACATCCATAACAACCTCAGGGATATGGAGGTGAAAATCGCACTGGCCCAAAGCGATTTCGAAGAAAGGCCAACCCCGGAGAACAGGACAGAGATCAATAGATGCATTGCCGAGTACATTCGACTCCTTAAAATGGAGGAGGACTTCTGGCGACAAAAGGCTACCCTAAGACGGCTAGGGGAGGGCGACAAGAATACTAAATTCTACCAAAGTTGGGTCAAACAAAAAAGGATCCGCATGCGCATCCACAAGATCAATGTGGGCGGCCGGGAGATCTTGGACGAAATGGAGATAAGAAGTTCGGCAGTGGAGTTCTTCCAAGACCTCCTGGCCCCGAGGCCCCTCACTTTGTCCGAGCCAGACCTTGATTTGATCCATCAACTCCCACCCTTGGATGAAGTGGCTGCTCTCCCCGACCCCCCATCCGCAGAGGAAGTTAAAAAGGCTGTTTTTGACATCTCCGGGGACAGTGCCCCAGGGCCGGATGGTTTCACGGCCTTGTTCTACCAGGCCTGTTGGGCGACGGTTGGGCCGGACGTGGTGGCGGCTATAGGCCAATTCTTCGGGGGTGCCTACCTCCCACGTAGCGTCACTGTCACAAGCATTGTCCTCATCCCAAAAAAGCTTGTGCCGGAGTCGTGGAGAGACTACCGCCCCATTAGCCTGTGCAACGTCGTCAACAAGATTATCACAAAGTTAATGTCGAAGAGAATGACTTCGCTCATCCCTATGGTAATCTCACCAAACCAGAGTGGATTTGTGAAGGGACGGCTCCTCAATGATAATGTCCTTTTGGCACAGGAGATGTTCCATGAGCTCTCGAGATGTGCGCCGGCCCCTAATGTCGCGGTAAAAATCGATATGGCTAAGGCCTACGACCGAGTACAATGGCCCTTTCTTTTGAAAGTGCTACACCAGATGGGTTTCCCGGCCCCGTGGGTCTCTTTGATTGAGAGATGTGTGGGCTCGTTTTGGTTCTCGGTGCTGGTCAATGGCGCCCCCTCCGGGTTCTTTAAGTCCACCCGCGGCCTCAGACAGGGAGATCCAATATCTCCGACACTGCATTAAAATAAGCCACCTCGCCTACGCCGATGACATTGTGATATTCACACAAGCAGCGGAGGGACCTCTTAGGCGGCTGCGGACTTGCTTCGAGACATATGCCGGGGTTTCCGGGCAGCAGATTAACTTGGCAAAAAGCAACTTCTACATTGCCGAAAAACATGAAGGGTGCGCCAACATTATACAAAATGAAGGAGGCTTCGCACGAGGTACTTTCCTATTTTTGTACCTTGGAGTTCCTATTTATCGTGGTGTCAAACGTACAGATATGTTTATGTTCCTTCGGGAAAAGATTGCTGCACGAATCTCGGGGTGGGCTCATCGACACCTCTCCTTTGGAGGTAGGCTTACACTACTCCAAAGCACACTTGAAGCGGTGCCGCTGCACATTTTCCAGGCCATTGAACCAACATCCGTGGCCCTTAAGCAATTGGATCAGCAGATGGCCCGATTTTTTTGGGGATCGTCAACAGAGAGAAAAAAGACAGATTGGATTGGGTGGGATCAGATCTGCCTCCCCACCCCTGAAGGGGGTCTCGGCATTCGTAAGACCAAAGAAGTCCTCCGGGCCTTCAGTATCAAACTTTGGTGGAGGTTCCGGGAGCAAAATTCCCTTTGGGCTAGATACATGAAGGCCAAGTATTGTCATAAAAACTCCCCCCTTGCGGCCTCCCCTTCGGGGAGAAGTAGCCCGACATGGAAGCGGCTAATGAAAGTGAGAAATCAAGCAAATCCTCACATTAGATGGGTGATCGGTCAGGGCGATGCCTACTTTTGGGATGACATTTGGCTTGGTGAATCTCCCCTTCGCGAGATCTGCCTTGACGATAGGGACGCCTCATCGGCCAAGGTCTCGGACTACATTGGGGGTGGAACTTGGGATGAGGCTATGTTACGTCAAACTTCACAACCAGGCTGGAATGCCACAAGAGGTTATCACACAAATCCTTCATACCCCAATCATCGCGGGAGAAGGGTAAAAGGTATTTCTACTTCTACTCGTGATGGAGCTACACCCAAGCTGATCTACAAGGACAAGAAGATGGATCCATTGTTCATTCAAAGTGGACCAATTACAAGAGCTAGAGCTAAGAAGATAAAAGGAGTCCATGATGCTTTTAGTTGATGAAGTAAAAGCCCAATTCCAAGACCAATCTACATTGGGCCAAATGGTGAATATTATTCAAGTTAGTGGGCAGCCCAATGCATGAAGTTTTGAGTCACTATATATCACATTTTGGAGGCCCAAATTGAAGATACATGATGCATTTTCGTCCAAGTTGGAGCAACCAAAATGAAGAGTCATTTTTAAGTTACTTTTTGAGTTAAATAAGTGACTTTAGATGTCCTAAAGTCACACCAATAGTTTAGGAGTTACTTTTCACTTATTATGAGTCATTCTAAAGGTCTTAAGTTGTACTAATGATATGAGACTTTCAAGAGTCCATTCTAGCCTATAAATAGGCTTGTAAGCATGTCATTTGAGGACACCATTGATCAAATACGAAAATAGACTTTGTCTTGTGAGCTGAATTCTCTTTGTAGAGTTTTTCACTTGTTTGGAACTTATCAAGATACTTTGAGCAAGTTCTTGTGGCGTTCAACCATACCGAGGTTCTTGGCTGATCATATAGCCAACGGGTCGAGGTTTTCCAAGCTCTGGAAGTGGATCAAACCAGATTATCAATCAAGGGAGTCCGCTGCCAAACCTTATACGTGGGGTTCTTGGATCAATATATCCAACGGGTCCTTCGTCCTATCCCAATCCATATCATTTGGTATCACGAGCCATCTGGTATTGATCTATTCTTAGCTTTTTTTTAAAAAAAACAAGGTAGATTTTGATTTTATATCTGGATATTAGTTCAATAACTGAATAATAATCACTTTAAGCAATAGCATTACAAGAATTTGCCGCAGCATGTTCATTTCAGCAGTTCAGCAAAAACAGCACAGCTCAAAACTAAGGCAAGCGATTGATATGCAACCGATTCATTCCAAACATGATCAAGAACTACAATTATACATGTAGTTTTTACTAAGAAAACCTCCAAATCCGTGGGGGAAAAGGGTCAACAAAACCAACAGAAAAATAGCACCAAATATTATTAGATAATAGTAAGTCGAATCCAACTTGGCAATATCACATAATAAGCCACTCAGCAAGGCACAACTCCGACTGCTCTCCAGCATATCACTATTGCGGCTGTTGATAGTTTGCATATCCAGGATAGCCTCCATAATACATGTTTGGGTCTTGTGGTGGAGCAAATCCACCTTGCACCTCATGCCCCTGCGTTTTTTTTTTTTTTTTTTTTTTTTTTTTTTTTTTTAAAAGCACCCCGAGGGTGGAGGGTTAAGGCGGACCCACACCTGTGCATTACCAACAGCAATTGCAGCCAAAACAAACAACCATTGAGCCGCCCAAAAGTGACGGCTCACCACGACCAATTAGAGTACAACGAGGGCCTCCCAATAAACTAGGGTAGTCATCTAAATACTCTTAGCATCCCTATTACAATTATAATGATGCAGCCATCGCATCGTCAAAAACTTAAGTCCGTTACCTAGTTGAGGCCCGCGATAGGGGTGCCCCCACATGTGACAACCCCTCCCGGATCGAGGTCCTCGATGAAGCCCTCCATTTCCCGGCTTAGGAACCCACATGATACACTCATTGAGCCAATGCCCGGCTCACTTGGCGTTAACGAACTTCCATTTGAATCCATCGACGAAGTTGATGTTGGAAAGGGATTTTTGGATTTGTTGTGGTGTTGGGAGGGTGTGGGAGAACTTTCCGATAATGGCGTGCCCTACCTTGTCCACCAAGCACTTTGTTTCCTCGTTTGAGAATGTAAGCGAAGGGATCCCTTCACACCATCCGAATGTCCCCATCTCCGTGTCGTGATCAGCATCAAGGTTCACCGCGTCGGATTTCGGTGGTCCTCCACTATCCAGCCCGCACCCGTGTTCGCGGGCTTTTCATCTAGATCTGGCTCAACAGGTTGGGTCTCGGTTTGAGCGGCCTTGTCCGTGATGAATTCCAGCGAGTGACCCAACGTCGGCGGACTCCCAACGGGGGAGGCCACGTCGATGCCTACCTCAGATGCCGAGTGCTTGGGTAGGATTTCCGGCTGGTCCCTGTCCTGGTCCAGCAGCTTGTCCGGCGGGTCCGACGGGTTATCCGGCGCCGACGGCTTCCCGTTGAGCCCGGCCTCACCCCCTCCATTGTTATCCTCGGCCTTGAAATTTGTACCATCACCAGATTTGAATTGCAAGAGGCTTTGACCCATAAGGGAGTCACATGTCTCACTAGCTAGTACATGCCTATCCTTTTCCGGAAATGGTGCAGCAAGAGTGGGTGGGTCAAAAAGCATGTTGGCACCATACCTTTCTGAGGATGTGTCCTCGTCCAAGACAGCTGCACTTGCAGCCGCCTCCACGCGCGTTGACCGGAGTACCCCTTGTGCAACGGCCTCATTCACCTCCGGCAATGCACCCTCCAACCGAGTTCCGGTCACGACTTCCGGCTGGTGCCTGGCCGAGCCGTCCTTTTGTCCCATGGAGAAACGGAGCTCCCCCGCGAGTAATGGGAGAACTCCCGGCACCACCTCAAACGCTCCGGTGTTGGCTTCAAAAGGGCCAGGTCGTGCCTTTCTCTTCCACCGGCCCTTCTCTCTCTCCCCGGGCAGGGAGCTCCAACCGTCTTTTCCGGCAATGGCGCTACCTCCACCATTAGTTCCGGCAATAAGCTCATCGAACTCAAAGACAATCTTCTTCCTCACCCTTTCGGTCTCCGTCAATGGCACACAAGCGCTGCGTTTTGTATTACCACCGTTTTTAATGGGGTGGGGAGTGGCTGACTTTTTCATATTCCGTTTCGCATTAGTTGGTCGGAAAACCCATTTCGGCGAGGGAAAGGGACTCGTGCCCTTGACCTCCTTCCCCGGTGAGTCCCTTCCGGGCTGGACCATGACCGACGTTAGGCCGGCCGCATATCCACCTCACCCAAAGGTGAGGGAGACCGTCGGCGTTGGACGTGAGATGGTTGGGGCAAGACTTTCTCACCTCATGCCCCTGCGTGTACCCATAGTAAGCACCCCCTCCCCACTGGTTTTGATCTTGCTGAGTCTGCTTGTTCGAAGGACTGCGTCCGCACGAAAGACGGATGTTCTCCCCTCCTAGCAGAGTCCCATTTAAGTTTGCTAAAGCTTGCTCAGCACAGGACCTATCAGAAAACTGAACAAATCCACAACGCTTTCCAACTGGTATTTTCACATGTACCACATCACCATACTGTGAGAATACTTGTCTCAAATGGTCGTCCGTCACGTTGGAATCTAGACCGCCAACAAATATTGTTGTATTATTGGGGTCACTTTCACCCTGAGTTCCTTGAGGATTTTGAAATGAAGCGTTCTGAGTTGGTGCATTCATAGGTTTTTTGTTAGCTGCAGGCCCAATCCGCATGGGCCTAGTTGAACAGAGAACACCGTTCATTTCACTCATAGCATGCTGTTGCTCTCTCTCATCCACAAACTTAACAAATCCATAGCCGAAGAGCGTCCAGTGACCCTATCTATAACAACTTTTGCACCCTTAATAGATTGGTAGACAACCTTAAACGTTTCCTGCATGACATAATCTGTAACATCCCCAGCCAAATCTCCCACAAAAATTGTGTACTCAGGAGAGTCATCTGCACGCTTATCTCCCGCACCAAGACTAGCCCAGTTCAGTCGGAAGCTCTGTTCAGCATTAGGCATCAGTGCACCATTATATTATTGCAATATACTTTCAGCAGAACCATGACTCCTGAACTCCAGGAAGCCATACCCCTCAGATTGGCCAGTTTGCTTGTTGTGAATCACCTTAGCAGATACTAGCTCACCAGAGTTGTAGAAGCAGGATGTGAGATAGTTCTCGTCCATCCAGAACTGAAGGTCTCCAATCCATAGAGATCGAACCTCGTCGGCGGCGCCACCAGCAGCTGCGTTGGTTTACGGCGCACCGTAGTGCTGTTGTTGCTGCTGCTGCTGAGGCCAGACATGAGGAGGCTGCGGTGGCATGGTCATCCACTGCTGCTGATGGGGCTGTTGCTGATCCATCCCCATAGGTTGTGGCGCCATTCCTCCTGGTTGCTGCATCATTCTCGGCTGGAGCTAAACCCTAATTCAAACCACGGCAAAATTGGGGGGTTTGAAAGGATCTATTCTTAGCTTTACCTTACATTCATATCTTAGTTTCAAAAAAAAAATCGAAAAAAAAAAGTGAGAAAGGCTAGCACAACTTTATCTTCATTTTATCTAGTTGTTGCAAAAAGAAAAAAAAAAAGGGGCCAAAAAAAAAAAAAGTACATATAGTAAACATCTTTACCTTCTTTTATCCATTATCTTTTTTTGCTTTACAAAAAGAAGCAAACAAAAAAACCAGAAAAAAAAACCCAAATACATTTTTCACATCATTTTCTCGACCATTTCCTTTCATCCTTCATTCAAGGGCTAAAGTTGGTTGATTGCTATTTGTTCTTGTTTGTTCTTGATTTGTTTTATACTTGTGTTTTCTTTGCAAAAGAGAAAGAGTGGTAAAAGGCTTGAGAGGTTAGGTTATTTGAGGGGAGGTAAAAGCCAACGAGTGATACACACGAGTGTTTTGTGAGGTTTTTTGTGTGATACACAAGTAACTGTGAGGATGGATCCTACTGACGATCATATTCCAGTTGATCCTACGTTGAAAGCCATGCAACAACAATTTGCAAGGTTTGCACGGATTCTGGAAAGTGTTTCAGGGCGGTTGGAGAGGCTAGAAGTTCAGGCAACAAATGAAAATAATAACGAGGAGGAAGAGAGTGGAGGAGAAGATGATGCTTCATATAGGCATCGAAATGAGAGACGTGGAAACGGTAGAAGAGGGCGTACAAATGAAGTGGATGGTGATTTGAGAAGCATCAAACTGAAGATCCCAACATTCCAAGGAAGGAGTGACCCCGAAGCTTATTTGGAGTGGGAGAGAAAGGTGGATCTCATCTTTGAATGTCACAACTATTCCGAGGAGAAAAAGGTTAGACTTGCTGCTATTGAATTCGCTGACTATGCTATAGTTTGGTGGGATCAATTGACAACTAGTACAAGGCGATATGGAGGAAGACCGGTTTCGACTTGGGAAGAAATGAAAAGCATAATCCGTAAGAGATTTGTACCTTCTCATTATTTTCGTGAATTGTATCAAAAATTACAATCTATGAAACAAGGTACTAAATCTGTTGATGAGTACTACAAAGACATGGAGATTGCCATGATTAGGGCAAATGTTGAAGAAGATAGAGAAGCAACTATGGCTCGATTCTTATGTGGGCTGAATAGGGAGATTGCAAACATTGTAGAGCTTCAACACTATGTGGAGTTGGAGGACATGGTTCATATGGCCATGAAGGTGGAGGGACAATGGAAGAAGAAGGGAACAATCCAAAAGAATTTTTCAACAAGTTCTCATTCTTCAAAGACAAAAGAGTGGACTTCATCCAAATCCAATTTTGGGGAGGGTTCTAAACCCCAAAATGAAGCGTCGACATCCAAGTCCAAAGAATTTGAGAAGGGTAAAGGTATTTCTACTTCTACTTCTACTCGAAATAGAGATATCAAATGTTTTCGTTGTCAAGGTGTTGGACACATTGCATCTCAATGTCCAAACAAAAGGGTGATGATTTTGAAGCCAAATGGAGAGATAGAATCTGAAAGTGAACGTGAAGATGATGATGATGAGGAGGAGGATAAACAATTGGAGGAGATTGGACCTGAACATGGAGAACTTTTGGTCGTTCGAAGGGCTCTAAACATGCAAAACAGAAATGATGATCAACAAAGGGAGAACATCTTCCACACAAGGTGTTTGGTCCAAGGTAAACTTTGCATAATGATTATTGATGGTGGTAGTTGTGCAAATGTTGCAAGTTCTGAAATGGTGGAAAAGTTGAGCTTAACAACGGAAAAACATCCTAATCCGTACAAGCTACAATGGCTTAATGAATGTGGAGAAATTCGAGTGACTAAGCGAGTTCTAATTTCGTTTTCAATTGGCAATTATAAAGATGATGTTCTTTGTGATGTTGTGCCAATGCATGCTAGTCACATTCTTTTGGGGAGGCCATGGCAGTTTGATCGTAGAGTGACTTATGATGGATTTCACAACCACTACACCTTCAAGCACAACAACAAGTCTATCATGCTTGTCTCTTTGACACCTCAGCAAGTTCAAGAAGATCAACATAAATTATCTCAAGCAAGGAGAGATCGTGAGGTTGAGAGAAAAAAAAGCGAGGGCATTGAAAAAGGACTGAGTGAAAAGAGTCGAGAGAAAAGTAAGAATGAGGGAAAAGAAAAAAAGAATTTCTATGTGAGAGCAAAAGAAATAAAGAGTGCAAATAGTTAAAGAAAAGAGTGTTTTCATCTCAGTGTACAAAGAGTCTTTGTTTACCACTAACGAATTAACCACTTCTTTGTCAAGTACTTTTGTGTCTCTTTTACAAGAATTCGAGGATGTCTTTCCCGAGGATGAACCAAGTGGATCACCTCATTAAGAGGTATTGAACATCAAATTGACTTTGTTCCCGGTGCAGTTCTACCAAACCGACCAGCCTATAGGGCCAATCCCGAAGAGACTAAGGAAATTCAAAGGCAAGTGCAAGAGTTGTTGGAGAAAGGAAAAATCCGTGAGAGCATGAGTCCATGTGCTGTGCCGGTAATTGTTGTTTCTAAGAAAGATGGATCATGGAGGATGTGCACCGACTGTCGAGCAATCAACAAAATCACTGTAAAGTATCGCTATCCTATTCCTAGGCTAGATGATATGCTTGATGAATTGCATGGATCTGTTGTGTTTAGTAAGATCGATTTGAAAAGTGGTTATCATCAAATTCGCATTAGAGAAGGAGATGAATGGAAAACAGCCTTTAAAACAAAATTTGGTCTATATGAGTGGTTAGTCATGCCTTTTGGTTTAACTAATCACCAAGCACTTTCATGAGATTGATGCACCATGTTTTGAGAAAATTCATTGGAAAATTTGTGGTTGTTTATTTTGATGATATTCTTGTCTATAGCAAAAATGTGGATGAACATCTTAACCATGTGCATGCTATTTTGGACACCTTAAGAAAAGAATCATTGTATGCTAATCTCAAGAAGTGTTCATTTTGCATGGATAAAGTTGTTTTTCTTGGTTTTGTTATAAGTGCTAATTGGGATTGAAATGGAAAAGGAGAAGGTGAAAGCTATTTTAGAATGGCAAATTCCTCAAAATGTAGCACAAGTTAGAAGTTTTCATGGTCTTGCAAGTTTTTATAGGAGGTTTGTCAAGGATTTTAGTACAATTGCTGCACCTTTGAATGAGATTGTGAAAAAGGATGTTTGTTTTTATTGGGGAGAAAAACAAGAGCATGCTTTTAATCTCCTTAAAGAAAAACTTACAACTGCACCAATTCTTTCTTTGCCTAACTTTGATAACATGTTCGAGCTTGAATGTGATGCATCTGGAGTAGGCATACGAGCTGTTTTGTTGCGGGATGGAAAGCCAATCGCTTACTTTAATGAAAAGTTGAAAGGAGCTCAATTGAACTATCCAACGTGACGAGGGCCGGACCGCTTTGCTCACCACTTTTGGAGTGAGAAGCTCCTCCTTCTCTCTAAACACAACTCCCTATTGTCCCGCCTTGTAACACCGTTGCCACCCACCGCCGCCCTCTTCAACTCAAGGTCTTCACCCTCGCTTCCCTCCCCTCCACTCCGACCTCAACCCGGCCTTCTTTCAACCCTCACGACCCTAAACGCTGCCGGCCTCCGCCTTTGTGTCGGATCTTACACCGTCACCTCCGCTTCCCCCCGACCACGCTGGTGACTTGGCACACGCTCGGCCATGCCGGACCATCAGCCGGACACGTCGCCGGGGCTCGAGGAACCTCGCACCATCTCGGACCAGCGCATGGTCTTTCGGTCGGCCGAGGACCCCATCCCTAATCCTCCGAGCAAGAAGATGAAGCAAAAAGCCACAAAACTCAAAATGAGGAAAAGTACGCCGGCTCCTCCAACTAAAGGAAATGGTCGGAAAAGGTTTGTTCTTTCACCCCTTCCGGAGGACAAACAACCTTGGAAGAGGCTAGAGTTCGGGTCGGAATACTCGTCCCCACCCGGGAGCCCTAAGTGCAAAGGGACCACCTTTCCGGCGAGCCCGCCGAGTGATCAAGGGGACAACGGCCGGCGGGATGAGTAGAAAGTGCTTCGGGCACCAAGGAATGCCAATTGACCATTGCCAATGCGGTCCTATCGACCATGGCCTCCAAAAATCAAAATTCCGACCAGGTTGCCGGTGCGGCCGCCGGCGACGACCATGCTGTCGAAGAGGAGGACGTGACCCCTCCGGATCATGACAAACCTAAAGTACATGCGGCAGCAAAAGCAAAAGACTCATTTGAAGTAGTGGAAGTCAACTTACCCGAATTGGAAGTGGGAACAAAAACTCTTTTCGAAAGTGGCTTGGCGCGTTGCTCACTTGGAATGTCACGTGATGTCCTAGCCGTTGGAGGGCTAATGCAGCCAAAAACTACACATCTCCTACACCTCGCAGCCTTGGATTTGGCGGACAAGCTAGACACCATGACCGCCCAACCACTTCTCGACGCCGGCCAGTCGGAGGATGCGCACATGGCCGATGGGTCTCACTACTCTTCCCTTCCGGAGTCCGACCAAGCCTTGCTTGCACCTACGGGGCCTTTCATCCCCTCCTTTGAGGAGTTTCCCCCTCTAGCGAGAGGACGGACCTTAAAACTTCGAGACACGTTCGAGGCTGGCGCGGCAAAGTCGACGGCTTTTGTGGCTTGGTCGAGGCCGGAGCCACCTGGCCGGAAGGGAAGCTCATAGGGGTGCGGCCACCAAGGTTGGGGCCGAGGGTCATACGGCCACCCCGACACCACCTACCAACCCGATGGTGGGCGAAGCTCCGACTAGTTCCGTCACGGCTATCCAGGACCAGCCGATGGCCATGAGTGACCTTTCCCACGAGACCGCGACACGAGGGCAGATGGTCGCTAGTCGAGAAGGGGGGGGCCGAAGTTCCCTCGGGTACCTCTAGTAGGCTGAAATCGATGGCGGAGTTACTTAAGGGTTCTCCCGAACCCAATGGTCCTCAAGTCTTCGTGCCGGAACAGATCCAAAACATTGGTTTTGCCTCCATGTCCAATGGAGTTCCGGCCATCTACTTCTCCGGGGCTGAAACACAAAAGCTTGCTGATAGCATGGGGCACGCCATCGTGGGTAAGTTTTCACATTCTATTCCTACGGGCCATCAAATTCAAAAAACCCTAGATAACATTAAATTCAGATGTGGCTTCAATTGGAAATACATTAATGCTAAACATATCCTTATCCAATGCGAGGATTTGGCGGATTATGCCCGGCTTCTCGGAGGCCCAAAGGGAACACCCGTTTGGCTCATTGATCGCCACCCAATGAGGGTCTTCAAATGGTCCCCGGATTTCGATGCATATTGTGAGTCCCCGATAGCAGCAATTTGGTGTAATTTAATCGGGCTCCCAATTCACTTGTTTGATCAATCCGCTCTTTTCGCCATCGGCAAGCTCCTCGGCAACCCAATCCAAGTTGATCGGGCCACGGCTACCAAGACGAGACTCTCCTTTGCCCGCATTTGTATTGAGATTGACATCACCAAACCGCCCCTTGAAGAGATAATCCTTGACTTGTGCGGCCCCGAGTTGGTGCAACAAGTCCGGTGGGATAAGATCCCATCCTATTTGCCAAGAGTGTAAACATGTTGGCCATGCAAGTGATGTGTGCTATGCGATGGGCAAAAAGGAAAGGCCGCCGAAACGAAACTACAATATCAACCCGCCAAAGAAGGCAAACCCCGAAGGCCACGGTATGAAGGGCATGCAAGATGCGGTGAGGCACAATCCTAACTCCAATGAAGGGAACCGCCAAGGGAAGAATAAGAGCAATGTCGGGAATCGTCCTAACAACAATTCAAATGGAGAGGAGGAAAGGGATACAACTTGGGATGGTCCGGACATTATGGGTGGAACCCAAGGAGGGAATCCTTCGCGCCCGGAACATTCAAAGTGGGCCTCAAGCGCTGGGGAGGGGAAAAAGGGAACCCAACACCCCCGACCACCGAGCCACCTTCACCAATTCATGGAGATATGGATGAGGAATGGGAGTACACCAAGGCGAGCCGATCGGTGTCCCCGCCTACACGAGGGAGTGCGAGAGGGGGCGCACGCCATGCAATGACTAGGGGGCGTGGTTTCTTCTCAAGTAAGAATCACATGAGCACTAACCAATACTACTCCCTCATGGCGAATGGAGAATTTGATGTCGACAATTGTGGGGAAGCGGACGACTCGGCCATGGACATGCAAGTGGGGACCGAGAGGATTGGAGACGGCTCTCCACTCGACGATGCCGAGGAGCACGCTACGAACAAAGAGCAACATCTCATTGAATATCAAGGAGGGACTTCGTCTCCTTCGGGTACGCATCCTACTTAATGATGTCTTACAATATCATGTTTTGGAACGTGAGGGGAATCGCAAATGCGTCAACCCAAAACGTTTTTATAAGGCTAATTAAATCTCATAATGTTTTATTCCTTGCAATAATGGAACCACTCACAACACCGGATCCGGACCGGTTCTCCAAGGCCCTGGGGCTGTCCTACATTGGATCGAACATGACCGGAAAAATCTGGTTGTTTGCGGAAGAGGGATCCACTTTTGATATTGATTGTGATTCGGAACAAATCCTACATAGGCGTCTCAAGTCCCACCGCATTGCTAGGCCGCTGGCCATTTCGGCCGTGTATGCCAAATGCACAAGATCCGAAAGACACCTCCTGTGGGATAAGATGAGAGAGATTGCTGGGCCCCTCGAAGGATCACCATGGATTATCGGTGGCGACTTCAACACCATCCTATCACACCGAGATAGGGTTGGGAGCGACACCAACCGGCAAGCCGAGATGGTCGACTTCGCGGAGGCAATTGAAGACTGTAGGCTCCTTGATCCGGGGTTCGATGGGGCGGAATTCACATGGGCCAAAAACGGCCTCTTTGAAAGATTGGATAGAGTGCTTGTTAGTGAGGGTTGGGCTAGGGCCTTCGAAGCTACTCGGGTTACGAACCTCCCTCGGGTTGCTTCGGACCACGGGCCGGTCCTTGTAAGATGTAAGACGCTGAACACTACCATCGGAGGCAAGGCATTCCGATTCCAGAACATGTGGATCCGACATGGGGGGTTCATTGCTGTAGTGCAAAATGCATGGGAGGAGAGTACGGGGGCTAGTGGACTCCTAAATATTCAAATCAAACATGCTAGAGTGAAAAGAGCCCTAAAGGCGTGGAACAAAGAAGTTTTTGGGAACATCCATGCCAACCTCACGGAAAAGGAGGAAGGAATTGCCGTGGCCCAGTCCATCTTCGAGGCAAGGCCAACACCGGAAAATAGGACAATGATCAATAAATACATTGCCGAGTACATCATGTTGCTGAAAATGGAAGAGGATTTTTGGCGGCAAAAGGCAGCCCTGAGATGGCTTGCGGAGGGCGACAAAAATACCCGGTTCTATCAAAGCTGGGTGAAACCAAAAAGAGTTCGCCTACGCATCCACTCGATTCGTGTCAACGGCCAGGAGCTTACTGAGGAGGCCGAAATAAAAAAGTCAGCGGTAGATTTCTACCAACAACTCCTAGCGCCCAGCAACCCGGTTCTAGACGAGCCAGACCTTGACCTTATCCAGCGAGTACACTCAGCCGAGCACTTTGCGGACATCGCAAATGCGCTGGGTGCGGACGAGATCAGGAGCGCCGTTTTCAGCATTTCCAGAGATAGCGCCCCCGGACCCGATGGCTTCTCCGCCACTTTCTACCAAGCCTATTGGACTATTGTGGGGCCGGAGGTGGTGGAAGCAATTGGCCAGTTCTTTAGAGGGGCTTTCCTGCCACGAAGTATTACGGCCACAAGCATTGTCCTCATCCCAAAGAAGGCGTCGCCCGAGTCATGGACCGACTACCGACCCATCAGCCTCTGCAACGTCTTTAACAAGATCATCACCAAGGTACTCACGACTCGACTCTCCCTTTCCTTCCACAGGTCATCTCCCCAAACCAAAGTGGTTTCGTGAAAGGGCGGCTCCTCAATGATAACGCTCTGTTGGCCCAAGAGATGTTCCATGAACTTGCAAGATGCTCCCCAGCGCCTAATGTAGCGGTGAAGATCGACATGGCGAAAGCCTATGATAGGATCCAATGGCCTTTCCTCTTCAAGGTGCTTCGGAGAATGGGATTCCCGGACACATGGATCTCACTCTTGGAGAGGTGCATGGCTTGTGTTGGTTCTCGATCCTTGTCAATGGGGTACCTTCAGGATTCTTCAGATCAACACGGGGACTGCGACAAGGTGATCCGATTTCCCCTGCGTTGTTTGTAATTGCCGCGGACTACCTGTCTCGAGCCTTGGATAAGCTTATACTTGGCCCAAGGGATATGGTGTTTAAGGCCACCCGGAGATGCATTGAGGTCAGCCACCTAGCCTATGCGGATGATATTATAATATTCACACAAGCGGCGGCAACCCCCCTGCGCCGGCTCCGAGCCTATCTCGAGAACTATGAAAATGTCTCCGGCCAACAAGTCAGCCTCACCAAGAGCAACTTCTATATCGCCGAAATCCATGACCATTGGGCACCCTCGATCCAAGCGGAAGGAGGCTTCACTAGGGGCACCTTTCCTTTCCTCTACCTCGGCGTCCCCATCTACCGTGGTGTAAAGCGCACGGACATGTTCCTCTTCCTACGTGAAAAGATTGCAAGAAGGATCTCGGGCTGGGCACACCGGCACTTATCTTTTGGAGGGAGGCTCACGCTGATTAAGAGCACCCTTGAAGCGATCCCCTTACACATCTTCCAACCCATTGAGCCCACTGCCGACACCTTAAAACAACTTGATCAACAAATGGCCCGATTCTTTTGGGGATCTACGAGTGAGAGAAAGCGAACCCATTGGATTGGATGGGATCAAATATGTCGCCCTACCGAGGAAGGAGGTCTCGGGATTCGGAAAACTTTGGAGGTTTTACGTGCTTTCAACATAAAATTATGGTGGCGCTTCCGGGAACAAAACTCCCTTTGGGCAAAATACATGATGGCAAAATATTGCTCCATCTCCACACCACTTACCTTGAGAACGCCGAGCAGGAGTAGCCCTACATGGAGGAGGCTCTCTAGAGCTTGGACTCTCGCGCAACCGTACATGAGGTGGCTTGTGGGGCAAGGGAATATCTACTTCAGGGATGACATCTGGCTTGGCAACAGCCCACTCAGGGACCTCAGCCTTGATGATAGGGGAAGGCCAACCACCCGGGTCCCGGAGTTCATTACAAATGGCACTTGGGATGAACCCAAGCTCCGACTCCTGCACGATCAAGCCGGCATCCCACAGCATATTATTGATCGCATCCTCAGCACCCCGATACTCCAAGACGAACAGGATATCCCGCGGTGGACCCTCTCTGAGCACGGGGAATTCACGGTAGCATCGACGTGGGACACACTCCGAGGGCGGAACCCGATCGTTCAAGGCCTGGGTGATGTTTGGCAGGCGGGCCTCACTAAGTCAATAGCCATCTTCATCTGGAGGCTTCTTTCCAATCGGGTGCCAGTCGACACAAAACTTCAGTGGCGGGAGATTGAACTTGCCTCCAAGTGCCAATGTTGCCATCTTTGACCGAATATTGAGTCCCTCCAACACCTCTTCATTCAGGGTTACGGAGCTCGCAGAGTATGGAATGAGTTTGATTCGTGGTTTGATGGGGCGACCCCCCGCCTCTCAATCAATGACACAATCCCAACGAGAATTGAAACTTGGATGTGAAGATGTCACCAACCGAACAAGAAGCACCTTAGCCGAGCCATCCCCTACCTCATCTTGTGGTTCATCTGGGCGGAAAGAAACAGGAGCCGGCACCAAGACACGAGGTTCAATCCGCACAATGTGGTATGGCAGATCCACATGTTCATCCGGAACTCCATGGCCAACGGGAACTTGAAGCCGAAGCATTGGCGAGAGGGGTCAAACTTAGAATCAACATCCCGCAACAAGTGGAACCAGCTAGGGCGCAGCCGCTAGCCATGGCAATCAAATGGGACCCCCCGGACCACCCTTGGATTAAACTAAACACGGATGGCTCCTTCAATGAAGTGACCAACAAAGCAGGGGGGGAGGAATCATTCGGGACAGCTCGGGCAACATGCTGGTGGCGTTTAGCACGCCCCTTGAAGCACACTCGGCTCTGGAGGCTGTGCTGACGGCCACGATCCATGGGCTGCGCTTAGCCAAGGATCTTGACTTACCAATCTGGATCGAATCAGATGCCGAGCAAGCCATTAATCTGGTCAATGGAGAAGGGTGGGGGCCGGCTCTAGCTCGGCAAGCAGTGGCACAATTGATCCTGCTCAAGCGCCAACTTAAATTCCGAGCCACCTTCATACACCGGGAGGGGAACAAGGCGGCGGATTTCCTTGCGAGAATGGGCCTAAGGCTTGATAGCGGTCGACAATTGGATCATAATTCTGCACCAAGAGACCTCATGGACTTCGTCCGCTTGGACCGAATGGGTGTTCCAAACATTCGAACCCTAGATGGGGACGGATACTAGAGTCGGTTACTCGGAGATGGAAGATCATAGAGCCTTTGTTTTGTTTAATTGCACTTTTGAAGGGAGTAGGATGGGGTCCGAGCCGTGTGGAGTCGGACCGCTTTCTACTCTTGCCTTTGCTATGGCACACCACTTTCGGGTGTGGCCACGTTCTGTAATCCCCCTTTTTAATATATAGGGATGAGGGACCAAAAAAAAAAAGGAGCTTAAGGGAGCCGATTGTTGGCTCAATAGCCTGAAAAATCTGGATAGGGATCGCCTCCAGGGTACTCTTGATTAGAGTTTGCCTCCCTCCAAAGGATAGATGTCTATGCGCCCAACCGGAAATTCTTCTTGCAACCTTTTCCCGGATAAACATGAACATATCCGTGCGCTTGACTCCTCGATATATGGGGACTCCCAAGTAGAGGAAGGGGAAAGGCCCCCGAGCAAAGCCACCTTCAGATTGGATTGCATGTGCCCATTGTTCATGAACTTCTGCGATGTAAAAGTTGCTTTTGGCGAGGTTGATTTGTTGCCCGGAGACTCCCTCATACCCATTAAGACATGCTCTAAGTTGGCAAAGAGGGGTCTCAGCCGCTTGCAAGATTGAACTCTTTTTTGGCTGCATTATTAGGTAAGCGTGTAGTGCATCATGTGACAGCCCGGAAGAGTAGGGGACAAAGGCACTTTCACAAAGCATGTCTGTTCCTTTAGCCATTTCGGGCAAGTTGACTCTAGCACACTCCAAAGCACTTTTGGCTTCCCTTGATTCATCAAGATCCGAGGGGACTGCGACGGATCCATTGGTCGTACCTTCTCCAACGGTCATCAAGTCGCCACCGGTGTGAGGGCCGGCCGGCGAAGCCCCGGCGGCTACGGCGTTGTCCTCTAGGGCCAGATTTTCCGTTTTACGTTCTCCTTTGCAGTCGAGGATATTTCATCATTCTCACGGCCATCCTTCTCCGTGTTATGGCATGGGCTCTCCGAGAATATGGCCGCTTTGCACCGTGGTGACTCGGAGCCGGGACTGGAGTCGTTGCCGAACGAGAGCTTTTTCCGGAGCTGTTTGTCTTCCGGGAGAGGGGAAGGGACAAAGCGCTTCCGGCCATTCCCTTTTGACGGCGGGCCTGGCGTGTTCATCCTTGTTTTGCATCTATTCTTCGCCGCCTTCAACTTTGTGGCTTTGGTCGTCGGTTTGGGAGGTGGTTCATCGGGCGACCGAAAGACCATTAGGTGGTCCGCAATGGTTCGAGCTTCCTCGTTTCCAATATCGGGGTCCGGTGGAGGAGGGTCCGGCATATCTAGGCCAAGGAGCGGGGGTAGGGGGTGGAAAGAGGGAGGGTTGGCTGACGCTAGCGTGTGGGGTGAAGGGCGTCCGACGGTATTGTGGATGGTGGAGTGAGGGAGGCGGGGTTAAGTGGTGGGGGTGAGATTCCGGCGGGAGAATGCGGTAGGGTGGGGGATTGTAAGAGAGAAGGAGGAGCTTCTCACTCTAGAATCAAGATCGGACTCTTTTCAATTTAATTATAAACTTGAAAATGCAGTTTTCTGCCATCAGTCCATTCTTCTTCAAGAGGATTCGTCCTCGAATCTAATTCGCCAACATAAGGAGATAAATCAGAAACATTGAAAGTAGCACTTACATTAAACTCACCAGGTAAGTCTAGTTTGTAAGCATTATCATTGATTTGCAATCACTTGGAATGGTCCATCTCCTCTTAGCTGCAACTTGGGCTTTCTTTTCGAAGGAAATCTCTCCTTTCTCATATGCAACCAAACCCAATCTCCCGGCTCAAAGATGACTTGTTTCCGACCCTTGTTGGCTTGCTTTGCATATTGTTCTGTCCTCTTTTCAATGTTGAGTCTTACCCTTTCATGCAATCTTTTCACCATTTTAGCCTTAGCTTTTCCATCAAGACTTGCACGTTCTTCAATAGGTATTGGAATCAAATCTAGTGGACTCAATGGATTAAAACCATACACAACTTCAAATGGAGAAAAGTTAGTAGCAGAATGAACACTTCGATTATAAAGAAATTCAGCAAAAGGTAAGCATTCCTCCCAACTTTTCAAGTTCTTTTTAACTAAAGTTGGTAGTAATTGAGACAAAGTCCTATTATCTACTTCAGTTTGTCCATCAGTTTGTGGATGACAAGTAGTAGAAAACATGAGTTTAGTTCCCAACTTATTCCACAACACACGCCAAAAATGACTTACAAATTTAGCATCTCGATCACTCACAATTGATCTAGGAACACCATGCAAACGGACAATTTCTTTAAATAACAAATCAGCAATATGAGATGCATCATCAGTTTTGTGACATGGAATAAAATGTGCCATTTTTGAAAAACCTATCAACAACAACCACAAAAACTGAATCTCTACCTCTGTTTGTTCTTGGCAAACCAATGACAAAGTCCCTTGAAATATCCTCCCAAGGTGCAATAGGAATTGGTAACGGTTTGTACAAACCATGTGGGTGTGATTTTAGACTTGGCTTGCATGCAAGTTATGCATCTTTTACAAATTCTTTCAACATCTACACGCATTTTAGGCCAAAAGAAATGTTCATGCAAAACATCCATTGTCTTATGGACTCCAAAATGCCCCATTAAACCACCACCATGAGCTTCACGTACAAGCAATTTACGCACAGAACCTTTAGGAATGCTCACAAGCTAAATAGATAGAAGAAAAGTCCGGGTCATTATCATACATTTCCTTAATCGACTCAAAACCAAGCAACTTAGAACTCAAAGTAGTGATCAAAATATACCTCCGAGACAATGCATCAGCCACAATGTTTTCTTTTCCCTTTTTGTATTTGATTACATAGGGAAATGATTCAATGAATTCCACCCACTTAACATGTCTCTTGCTAAGCTTACCTTGACCTTTCAAGTACTTGAGAGATTCATGATCCGTATGAATTACAAACTCTCTAGGCCACAAGTAATGCTGCCATGTTTCCAAAGCTCTAACCAAAGCATATAACTCCTTGTCATACATTGGATAGTTCAATTGAGCTCCTTTCATGATGGAGGTACACCCAAGCTGATCAACAAGGACAAGAAGATGGATCCATTAATCATTCAAAGTGGACCAATTACAAGAGCTAGAGCTAAGAAGATAAAGGAGTCCATGATGCTTTTAGTTGATGAAATAAAAGCCCAATTCCAAGACCATTCAACATTGGGCCAAATGGTGAATATTATTCAAGTTAGTGGGCAGCCCAATGCATGAAGTTTTGAGTCAATATATATCACATTTTGGAGGCCCAAATTGAAGATAAATGATGCATTTTCGTCCAAGTTGGAGCAGCAAAAATGAAGAGTCATTTTTAAGTTACTTTTTGAGTTAAATAAGTGACTTTAGATGTCCTAAAGTCACACCAATAGTTAGGAGTTACTTTTCACTTATTATGAGTCATTCTAAAGGTCTTAAGTTGTACTAATGATATGAGACTTTCAAGAGTCCATTCTAGCCTATAAATAGGCTTGTAAGCATGTCATTTGAGGACATCATTGATCAAATACGAAAATAGAATTTGTCTTGTGAGTTGAATTCTCTTTGTAGAGTTTTTCACTTGTTTGGAACTTATCAAGATACTTTGAGCAAGTTCTTGTGGCGTTCAACCATACCGAGGTTCTTGGCTGATTACATAGCCAACGGGTCGAGGTTTTCCAAGCTCTGGAAGTGGATCAAACCAGATTATCAATCAAGGAAATCCGCTGCCAATCATTATACGTGGGGTTCTTGGATCAATATATCCAACGGGTCCTTCGTCGTATCCCAATCCATATCATTTCAACTTTTCGCTAAAGTAAGTGATTGGCTTTCCATCCTGCAACAAAAACAGCTCCTATGCCTACTCCAGATTCATCACATTCAAGCTCAAACGTGTTATCAAAGTTAGGCAAAGAAAGAATTGGTGCAGTTGTACATTTTTCTTTAAGGAGATTAAAAGCATGCTCTTGTTTTTCTCCCCAATAAAAACAAACATCTTTTTTCACAATTTCATTCAAAGGTGCAATGTTGAGCGTCCCCCGAAGAGGAATTACAATAATGTAACACCGAGACAGCCACACCATGAGAGTCAAGGGGGAAGGGACAAAACGGAACAACCAAAGGAAATGGCTAGCACTAACGAGTGGAAACATCAAAAGAAAAACAAAGGGTCGAAGGGGCAGCCAAAGGCCGGATCCTCGGCTAATGGCTCTGAGCCGAGGGAGTGGTCGGGTCAGGACATCATGGGCGAAGTGCATGGTAACTTTGACCTGGCTCCGGTTGCAAGCGTCCATGAAGGTGGTGAGAGTTCCTATGGCCGAGAAACCTTCGATAAAACCGTCGGAGTGCTTGCTAGCTCTACCCATCGTGGCGGTGAATTCCATGGAGCCACGAACAGGTACACGCCCTCACGACGAGGAGCGTTCACTTGTTGGAGAGGGGGCGCACGGGGAGCGGCAAGGGGCCGAGGGTCCCAAGCAGCCCGAAATGTCCTAAGCTCCAACCAATACTATTCTCTCATGGAGAATGAAGATTTCTTAGAAGATGATGATGAACTGGAGGGGGATGGAGATAAAGAGGGGATTCCCCGAACCATCCCTTTTGCCGATGGGGAAGATCCCATGCTCATGCATGAGGAGGAATGCCTAGGAGAGGAAAGACTACGAATGGAGGAATTTCAGGGGGACCTCTCACGGTCACCGGGTAAGATACTTCCCCATTAATCATGTCTGTCAACTTTATGTTTTGGAACGTTAGGGGAGTTGCTAACGCGCCTACCCAAAATGTTCTTAAAAGATTAATTAAGACTCATAATATTCACTTTCTTGCAATAATGGAGCCGCTCACAAGCCCTAACCCGGAGAAGTTCTCAAAGGCTTTGGGGCTGGCTTTCCAAGGCTCGAATAGAAATGGGAAGATCTGGGTGTTTGTTGAGGAAGGGGCCAGCTTCGTGGCCGAGAGAGATACGGATCAGGCCCTATCCGGCCGCTTTGGATCTCCTCGCCTTGCTAGCCACTTGTGTGTCTCGGCGATTTACGCAAAATGCACGAGGACAAACGACTTCATTTATGGGATGAATTGAGGGAGTGCTCTATACTTTTGGAGGGTACACCCTGGATGATTGGAGGGGACTTCAATACCATTCTCCATCCGCGAGACAGAGTAGGGAGTGACACAAACCGCCAAGCTGAAATGGTGGACTTTGCGGAGGCCATTGAGGACTGCAGGATACTAGACCCGGGATTTGATGGGTCGGAGTTCACGTGGGCCAAGAATGGCCTTTTTGAAAGATTGGATAGAATCCTTGTGAACGAACGATGGGCACAAACCTTGGAAACTACTCGGGTGACGAACCTGCCCCGGATTGCCTCGGACCACAGGCCTGTGTTGGTAAGATGCAAAGTGACAAGCAACAACAGCGGGGGTAGGCCATTCAGGTTCCAAAACATGTGGGTTAGGCATGAGGGATTTGAGGACCTTGTTCGGGGAGATTGGAGCCAACCGACGGAGTCCGAAGGCCTCCTCAATTTCCAAATCAAACTTGCTCGACTAAAGAGAATCCTAAAGGTGTGGAACAAGGAGACCTTTGGGAACATCCATAACAACCTCAGGGATATGGAGGTAAAAATCGCACTGGCCCAAAGCGATTTCGAAGAAAGGCCAACCCCGGAGAACAGGACAGAGATCAATAGATGCATTGCCGAGTACATTCGACTCCTTAAAATGGAGGAGGACTTCTGGCGACAAAAGGCTACCCTAAGACGGCTAGGGGAGGGCGACAAGAATACTAAATTTTACCAAAGTTGGGTCAAACAAAAAAGGATCCGCATGCGCATCCACAAGATCAATGTGGGCGGCCGGGAGATCTTGGACGAAATGGAGATAAGAAGTTCGGCAGTGGAGTTCTTCCAAGACCTCCTGGCCCCGAGGCCCCTCACTTTGTCCGAGCCAGACCTTAATTTGATCCATCAACTCCCACCCTTGGATGAAGTGGCTGCTCTCCCCGACCCCCCATCCGCAGAGGAAGTTAAAAAGGCTGTTTTTGACATCTCCGGGGACAGTGCCCCAGGGCCGGATGGTTTCACGGCCTTGTTCTACCAGGCCTGTTGGGCGACGGTTGGGCCGGACGTGGTGGCGGCTATAGGCCAATTCTTCGGGGGGTGCCTACCTCCCACGTAGCGTCACTGTCACAAGCATTGTCCTCATCCAAAAAAGCTTGTGCCGGAGTCGTGGAGAGACTACCGCCCCATTAGCCTGTGCAACGTCGTCAACAAGATTATCACAAAGTTAATGTCAAAGAGAATGACTTCGCTCATCCCTATGGTTATCTCACCAAACCAGAGTGGATTTGTGAAGGGACGGCTCCTCAATGATAATGTCCTTTTGGCACAGGAGATGTTCCATGAGCTCTCGAGATGTGCGCCGGCCCCTAATGTCGCGGTAAAAATCGATATGGCTAAGGCCTACGACCGAGTACAATGGCCCTTTCTTTTGAAAGTGCTACACCAGATGGGTTTCCCGGCCCCGTGGGTCTCTTTGATTGAGAGATGTGTGGGCTCGTGTTGGTTCTCGGTGCTGGTCAATGGCGCCCCCTCCGGGTTCTTTAAGTCCACCCGTGGCCTCAGACAGGGAGATCCAATATCTCCGACACTGCATGAAAATAAGCCACCTCGCCTACGCCGATGACATTGTGATATTCACACAAGTAGCGGAGGGACCTCTTAGGCGCCTGCGGACTTGCTTCGAGACATATGCCGGGGTTTCCGGGCAGCAGATTAACTTGGCAAAAAGCAACTTCTACATTGACGAAAAACATGAAGGGTGCGCCAACATTATACAAAATGAAGGAGGCTTCGCACGTGGTACTTTCCTATTTTTGTACCTTGAAGTTCCTATTTATCGTGGTGTCAAACGTACAGATATGTTTATGTTCCTTCGGGAAAAGATTGCTGCACGAATCTCGGGGTGGGCTCATCGACACCTCTCCTTTGGAGGTAGGCTTACACTACTCCAAAGCACACTTGAAGCGGTGCCGCTGCACATTTTCCAGGCCATTGAACCAACATCCGTGGCCCTTAAGCAATTGGATCAGCAGATGGCCCGATTTTTCTGGGGATCGTCAACAGAGAGAAAAAAGACAGATTGGATTGGGTGGGATCAGATCTGCCTCCCCACCCCTGAAGGGGGTCTCGGCATTATTCGTAAGACCAAAGAAGTCCTCCGGGCCTTCTGTATCAAACTTTGGTGGAGGTTCCGGGAGCAAAATTCCCTTTGGGCTAGATACATGAAGGCCAAGTATTGTCATAAAAACTCCCCCCTTGCGGCCTCCCCTTCGGGGAGAAGTAGCCCGACATGGAAGCGGCTAATGAAAGTGAGAAATCAAGCAAATCCTCACATTAGATGGGTGATCGGTCAGGGCGATGCCTACTTTTGGGATGACATTTGGCTTGGTGAATCTCCCCTTCGCGAGATCTGCCTTGACGATAGGGGCGCCTCATCGGCCAAGGTCTCGGACTACATTGGGGGTGGAACTTGGGATGAGGCTAAGTTACGTCAAACTTCACAACCAGGCTGGAATGCCACAAGAGGTTATCACACAAATCCTTCATACCCCAATCATCGCGGGAGAAGGGTAAAAGGTATTTCTACTTCTACTCGTGATGGAGCTACACCCAAGCTGATCTACAAGGACAAGAAGATGGATCCATTGTTCATTCAAAGTGGACCAATTACAAGAGCTAGAGCTAAGAAGATAAAAGGAGTCCATGATGCTTTTAGTTGATGAAGTAAAAGCCCAATTCCAAGACCAATCTACATTGGGCCAAATGGTGAATATTATTCAAGTTAGTGGGCAGCCCAATGCATGAAGTTTTGAGTCACTATATATCACATTTTGGAGGCCCAAATTGAAGATACATGATGCATTTTCGTCCAAGTTGGAGCAACCAAAATGAAGAGTCATTTTTAAGTTACTTTTTGAGTTAAATAAGTGACTTTAGATGTCCTAAAGTCACACCAATAGTTTAGGAGTTACTTTTCACTTATTATGAGTCATTCTAAAGGTCTTAAGTTGTACTAATGATATGAGACTTTCAAGAGCCCATTCTAGCCTATAAATAGGCTTGTAAGCATGTCATTTGAGGACACCATTGATCAAATACGAAAATAGACTTTGTCTTGTGAGCTGAATTCTCTTTGTAGAGTTTTTCACTTGTTTGGAACTTATCAAGATACTTTGAGCAAGTTCTTGTGGCGTTCAACCATACCGAGGTTCTTGGCTGATCATATAGCCAACGGGTCGAGGTTTTCCAAGCTCTGGAAGTGGATCAAACCAGATTATCAATCAAGGGAGTCCGCTGCCAAACCTTATACGTGGGGTTCTTGGATCAATATATCCAACGGGTCCTTCGTCCTATCCCAAACCATATCATTTGGTATCACGAGCCATCTGGTATTGATCTATTCTTAGCTTTTTTTTAAAAAAAACAAGGTAGATTTTGATTTTATATCTGGATATTAGTTCAATAACTGAATAATCATCACTTTAAGCAATAGCATTACAAGAATTTGCCGCAGCATGTTCATTTCAGCAGTTCAGCAAAAACAGCACAGCTCAAAACTAAGGCAAGCGATTGATATGCAACCGATTCATTCCAAACATGATCAAGAACTACAATTATACATGTAGTTTACTAAGAAAACCTCCAAATCCGTGGGGGAAAAGGGTCAACAAAACCAACAGAAAAATAGCACCAAATATTATTAGATAATAGTAAGTCGAATCCAACTTGGCAATATCACATAATAAGCCACTCAGCAAGGCACAAGCTCCGACTGCTCTCCAGCATATCACTGTTGCGGCTGTTGATAGTTTGCATATCCAGGATAGCCTCCATAATACATGTTTGGGTCTTGTGGTGGAGCAAATCCACCTTGCACCTCATGCCCCTGCGTGTACCCATAATAAGCACCCCCTCCCCACTGGTTTTGATCTTGCTGAGTCTGCTTGTTCGAAGGACTGCGTCCCCACAAAAGACGGATGTTCTCCCCTCCTAGCAGAGTCCCATTTAAGTTTGCTAAAGCTTGCTCAGCACAGGACCTATCAGAAAACTGAACAAATCCACAACGCTTTCCAACTGGTATTTTCACATGTACCACATCACCATACTGTGAGAATACTTGTCTCAAATGGTCGTCCGTCACGTTGGAATCTAGACCGCCAACAAATATTGTTGTATTATTGGGGTCACTTTCACCCTGAGTTCCTTGAGGATTTTGAAATGAAGCGTTCTGAGTTGGTGCATTCATAGGTTTTTTGTTAGCTGCAGGCCCAATCCGCATGGGCCTAGTAGAACTGAGAACACCGTTCATTTCACTCATAGCATGCTGTTGCTCTCTCTCATCCCCAAACTTAACAAATCCATAGCCCTTCGAGCGTCCAGTGACTCTATCTATAACAACTTTTGCACCCTTAACAGATTGGTAGACAACCTTAAACGTTTCCTGCAGGACATAATTTGTAACATCCCCAGCCAAATCTCCCACAAAAATTGTGTACTCAGGAGAGTCATCTGCACGCTTATCTCCCGCACCAAGACTAGCCCAGTTCAGTCGGAAGCTCTGTTCAGCATTAGGCATCAGTGCACCATTATATTGTTGCAATATACTTTCAGCAGAACCATGACTCCTGAACTCCAGGAAGCCATACCCCTCAGATTGGCCAGTTTGCTTGTTGCGAATCACCTTAGCAGATACTAGCTCGCCAGAGTTGTAGAAGCAGGATGTGAGATAGTTCTCGTCCATCCAGAACTGAAGGTCTCCAATCCATAGAGATCGAACCTCGTCGGCGGCGCCACCAGCAGCTGCGTTGGTTTGCGGCGCACCGTAGTGCTGTTGTTGCTGCTGCTGCTGAGGCCAGACGTGAGGAGGCTGCGGTGGCATGGTCATCCACTGCTGCTGATGGGGCTGTTGCTGATCCATCCCCATAGGTTGTGGCGCCATTCCTCCTGGCTGCTGCATCATTCTCGGCTGGAGCTAAACCCTAATTCAAACCACGGCAAAATTGGGGGGTTTGAAAGGATCTATTCTTAGCTTTACCTTACATTCATATCTTAGTTTCAAAAAAAAAATCGAAAAAAAAAGTGAGAAAGGCTAGCACAACTTTATCTTCATTTTATCTAGTTGTTGCAAAAAGAAAAAAAAGGGGGCCAAAAATAAAAAAAGTACATATAGTAAACATCTTTACCTTCTTTTATCCATTATCTTTTTTTGCTTTACAAAAGAAGCAAACAAAAAAACCAGAAAAAAAAAAAAACCCAAATACATTTTTCACATCATTTTCTCGACCATTTCCTTTCATCCTTCATTCAAGGGCTAAAGTTGGTTGATTGCTATTTGTTCTTGTTTGTTCTTGATTTGTTTTATACTTCTGTTTTCTTTGCAAAAGAGAAAGAGTGGTAAAAGGCTTGAGAGGTTAGGTTATTTGAGGAGAGGTAAAAGCCAACGAGTGATATACACGAGTGTTTTGTGAGGTTTTTTGTGTGATACACAAGTGAACTGTGAGGATGGATCCTACTGACGATCATATTCCAGTTGATCCTACGTTGAAAGCCATGCAACAACAATTTGCAAGGTTTGCACGGATTCTGGAAAGTGTTTCAGGGCGGTTGGAGAGGCTAGAAGTTCAGGCAACAAATGAAAATAATAACGAGGAGGCAGAGAGTGGAGGAGAAGATGATGCTTCATATAGGCATCGAAATGAGAGACGTGGAAACGGTAGAAGAGGGCGTACAAATGAAGTGGATGGTGATTTGAGAAGCATCAAACAGAAGATCCCAACATTCCAAGGAAGGAGTGACCCCGAAGCTTATTTGGAGTGGGAGAGAAAGGTGGATCTCATCTTTGAATGTCACAACTATTCCGAGGAGAAAAAGGTTAGACTTGCTGCTATTGAATTCGCTGACTATGCTATAGTTTGGTGGGATCAATTGACAACTAGTACAAGGCGATATGGAGGAAGACCGGTTTCGACTTGGGAAGAAATGAAAAGCATAATGCGTAAGAGATTTGTACCTTCTCATTATTTTCGTGAATTGTATCAAAAATTACAATCTATGAAACAAGGTACTAAATCTGTCGATGAGTACTACAAAGACATGGAGATTGCCATGATTGGGGCAAATGTTGAAGAAGATAGAGAAGCAACTATGGCTCGATTCTTATGTGGGCTGAATAGGGAGATTGCAAACATTGTAGAGCTTCAACACTATGTGGAGTTGGAGGACATGGTTCATATGGCCATGAAGGTGGAGGGACAATTGAAGAAGAAGGGAACAATCCAAAAGAATTTTTCAACAAGTTCTCATTCTTCAAAGACAAAAGAGTGGACTTCATCCAAATCCAATTTTGGTGATATGGATTGGGATACGACGAAGGACCCGTTGGATATATTGATCCAAGAACCCCACGTATAATGATTGGCAGCGGATTTCCTTGATTGATAATCTGGTTTGATCCACTTCCAGAGCTTGGAAAACCTCGACCCGTTGGCTATGTAATCAGCCAAGAACCTCGGTATGGTTGAACGCCACAAGAACTTGCTCAAAGTATCTTGATAAGTTCCAAACAAGTGAAAAACTCTACAAAGAGAATTCAACTCACAAGACAAACTCTATTTTCGTATTTGATCAATAATGTCCTCAAATGACATGCTTACAAGCCTATTTATAGGCTAGAATGGACTCTTGAAAGTCTCATATCATTAGTACAACTTAAGACCTTTAGAATGACTCATAATAAGTGAAAAGTAACTCCTAACTATTGGTGTGACTTTAGGACATCTAAAGTCACTTATTTAACTCAAAAAGTAACTTAAAAATGACTCTTCATTTTTGCTGCTCCAACTTGGACGAAAATGCATCATTTATCTTCAATTTGGGCCTCCAAAATGTGATATATATTGACTCAAAATGTGATATATATTGACATCAATTATGGGACAAGATGAGAGAGATTGCCGGGCCTCTCGAGGGAACACCTTGGATCATCGGTGGCGATTTCAACACCATTCTATCACACCAAGACAGAGTCGGAAGTGATACTAACCGGCAAGCCGAGATGGTTGATTTTGCGGAGGCAACGGAAGACTGTAGGCTGCTTGATCCTGGTTTCGATGGAGCGGCATTCACTTGGGCCAAGAATGGCCTCTTTGAAAGGTTGGATAGAGTGCTTGTCAGTGAGGATTGGACTAAGACCTTCGAGGCTACTCGGGTTACGAATCTCCCCCGGGTTGCCTCGGACCATGGACCAATTCTTGTCAGGTGCACGAAGATGAACACATCCGCTGGAGCCAAGGCATTCAGGTTCCAGAACATGTGGATCCGACATGAAGGATTCATGGCCCGTAGTGCAAAAGCATGGGAGGAACCCACGGGGGCGGGTGGAATCCTAAACATTCAAATCAAGCAGGCCAGAGTTAAAAGGCCCTTAAGGAGTGGAACAAAGAGGTCTTTGGGAACATCCATGTTAATCTAAAGGAAAAGGAGGAAGAAATTGCTCTGGCCCAATCTAGTTTCGAGGCAAGGCCGACTCCGGAGCACAGGACAGCGATCAACAAACACATTGCCGAGTACATCCTTTTGCTGAGAATGGAAGAAGATTTTTGGCGACAGAAGGCAGCTTTGAGGTGGCTTGCCGAGGGAGACAAAAATACCCGGTTCTATCAAAGCTGGGTGAAACAAAAGAGGGTCCGTCTCCGCATCCATTCAATTCGTGTCAATGGGCAGGAGCTCACCGAGGAAGCCGAGATTAAAAAGTCCGCAGTGGAGTTCTTCCAACAACTCCTTGCCCCCAACAATCCGACACTTGAAGACCCAGACCTTGACCTAATCCAGCAGGTCCACTCAGCCGAGCAGTTCGTTGACATCGCAGATGCTCCAAGTGCGGACGAGGTCAGGAGTGCCACCTTTTGCATTTCCGGAGATAGTGCACCCGGACCTGATGGCTTCTCGGCCACCTTCTATCAAGCCTGCTGGTCCATTGTGGGGCCGGAGGTAGTGGAAGCAATCAGACAGTTCTTCAGAGGGGCCTTCCTGCCAAGGAGCATCACGGCCACAAGCATTGTCCTTATCCCAAAGAAGGCATCGCCGGAGTCATGGACCGACTACCGACCCATCAGTCTCTGCAATGTTTTAAACAAGATCATTACCAAGGTACTCACCTCTCGACTCTCTCCTTTCCTCCCACAGGTCATCTCCCCAAACCAAAGTGGTTTTGTCAAAGGTCGGCTCCTTAACGACAACGCACTTCTGGCTCAAGAAATGTTCCATGAGCTTGCTAGATGCTCCCCCAGCGCCTAATGTGGCAGTAAAGATTGACATGGCTAAAGCCTATGATAGGGTCCAATGGCCCTTCCTCTTCAAAGTTTTACGCCGTATGGGATTCCCGGATTCATGGATTTCACTTATGGAGAGGTGTATTGGGTATTGCTGGTTCTCGGTCCTTGTTAACGGGGCACCCGCGGGCTTCTTTAGATCAACTCGTGGACTTCGGCAAGGAGATCCGATCTCCCCGCTCTGTTCGTGATCGCTGCGGAATACCTGTCCCGAGCATTAGATAAGCTCATCCTCGGCCAAAGGACATGACGTACAAAGCCTCCCGGAGATGCATGGAGATCAGCCATCTAGCCTATGCGGACGACATTATCATCTTCACCCAAGCGGCGGCAAATCCTATGCGCCGGCTAAGAGCTTGTCTTGAAAAGTATGAAAGAGTCTCCGGCCAACAAGTCAGCCTTGCTAAGAGTAATTTCTATATTGCGAGGCCCATGAGCATTGGGCAAACTCGATCCAGGCGGAAGGGGGCTTCACTAGAGGGTTTTCCCTTTCCTCTACCTCGGAGTACCTATCTATCGTGGTGCCAAACGCACGGACATGTTCCTCTTTCTACGGGAAAAGATTGCAAGAAGGATCTCAGGATGGGCACACCGTCACCTATCCTTTGGAGGAAGGCTTACGTTGATTAAGAGCACCCTTGAAGCGATCCCCTACACATCTTCCAAGCCGTCGAGCCCACGGCCGGGTACCCTTAAGCAACTTGATCACAAATGGCCCGATTCTTTTGGGGGTCTACGAATGAGAAGAAGCGGACCCATTGGATTGGGTTGGGAACAAATGTGTCGGCCCACTGATGAAGGAGGCCTTGGGATCCGGAAAACTATGGAGGTCCTCCGCGCCTTCAATATCAAACTTTGGTGGCGCTTTCGGGAGCAAAACTCCCTTTGGGCAAGATACATGATGGCAAATATTGCACCAACTCCACACCGCTCACCTTGAGACTGCCGAGCAGGAGTAGCCCTACGTGGAGAAGGCTCTCAAGAGCATGGCCCCTCGCACAACCGCACATGAGATGGCTAGTGGGACAAGGGGACATCTACTTCTGGGATGACATTTGGCTTGGCAATAGCCCTCTGAGGGAATTTAGTCTTGATGATAGGGGAAGACCAACCACCCGGGTTTCGGAGTTCATTACTAATGGGGGTTGGGATGTGCCCAAGCTTCAGCTTCTTCACAATCAGGCCGGCCTCCCTCAGCATGTTATCGATGGCATCATTAATACACCGATCCTCCATGATGAACAGGATATCCTGAGGTGGAACCTCTCTAAACATGGGGATTTCACGGTGGCTTCGACATGGGACACACTTCGAGGGCGAAACCCGATCATCCAAGGTTTGGGGACGTTTGGATGGCAGGCCTCACCAACTCAATAGCCATCTTTATCTGGAGGCTTCTCTCCAATCGGGTGCCGGTTGACACGAAGCTTCAGTGGCGGGAGATTGAGCTAGCCTCTAAGTGCCAATGCTGCCCCCACCGACCGAATACCGAGTCCCTCCAACACCTCTTCATACCAGGGACATGGAGCTCGCAGAGTATGGAGTGAGTTTGACGGTTGGTTCACAGGCCCGTTCCCCCCGCATCCATATCAATGATACAATCCCTACGAGAATCGAATGTGTGGGCGCGAAGGTACCAACAGCCGAACAAGAAACTCTTAGCCGAGCCACTCCATACCTCATTCTGTGGTTTATCTGGTCGGAGAGAAACAGGAGTCGCCACCAAGGCACACAGTTTAAACCACAAAACGTGGTATGGCAGGTCCACATGTCATTCGGAATGCTATGTCCAATGGAAGCTTGAAGCCGAAACATTGGAAGGGAGTTAAACTTGGAATCAACATTCCTCAAGCGGCGGCAATCAGGGCGCTACCCCTAGCCATGGCAATCAAATGGAACCCCCCCGGACCATGCCGTGGATAAAGCTCAACACCGATGGCTCCTACAATGAAGCGAACGGTAGAACAGGGGCTGGAGGGATTATTCGAGACCACTTGGGTAAGATGCTCGTCGCCTTCAGCACACCCCTAGAAGCACACTCGGCGTTAGAGGCGGAGCTGTTGGCCATGCCTCCACGGGCTAAATATGCCAAAGAACTCGCCCTAACCAATCTGGATTGAGTCCGATGCAGAGCAAGCAATCAAATTGGTCAATGGGACAGGATGGGGCCCGGCACTCGCCCGGCAAGCGGTGGCGCAACTAACCCTTCATAAACGCCAACTCAAATTCCGAGCCACCTTCTTTTTTTTTTTTTTTTTTTTTTTTTTTTTTT